>NC_092313.1:76983384-77028384 GCF_036785885.1 Coffea arabica
TGATCAAATTTTCTCTCTTTGCATTTTTCATTGTATTTTCCTCACTTTTTGCATTTTTCTTTGAAAACTAAATTTGCCCCAGTGTAGGGTTTTTTTTTTTTTTCGAAACAAATTTGCCCCAGTGTGGGGTTTGCAATTCTCAAGGGTTATCAAACGAAATTTGTCAATTCTGATGGCTCAAAGGGGACAAGTAGAGATAAAATGTTTTTTTAGTGTAAAAGAAGATGGCCTGACTTGCATTTCGCCATTTGCATGAATTTCTAAAGAAAATTTGCATGATCAAATGAAAAACTTTTTGCACATATCTGAGTTGATGGGTTGAGGGAAAACCCGTCCATCCATTTCCGCCAAAATAAGAGCTCCGCCAGGTAATACCTTTTGGATAATGAACGGCCCTTGCCAATTTGGAGCGAACTTGCCTTTAGCTTCATCTTGCATTGACAAAATTCGCTTCAGTACCTTATCACCTTCTTCAAATGCCCGCCGATGGACTTTTTTGTTGTAAGCTCGGGCCACACGTTTTTGATAGCATTGCACATGACAGATAGCATTGAATCGCTTCTCATCTATCAAAGTCAATTGCTCATGGCGCTGCTTGATCCAATCGGCCTCCTCCAATTTAACTTCCATAAGGATTCGTAGCGACGGAATTTCAACCTCAGCTGGTAATACAGCTTCCATCCCATACATAAGACAACCCAACAGTGGGCAGGCTTGTCTTGAAATTGAATCTGGATCGGTTCGATCTTCAACTCATCTGGATACTGGATCATAGAAGCCAAGGTGGCCAAAGCGTCAGCAAATGCGTTTCGGGCTCGCGGGAGATGTCTGAACTCCAAGTTTTGAAATTGTTTGGCCAGAGTGAGCAGACTACAATGGTAGGGCAGAATTTTTGAATCTTTGGTTATCCACTGCTTCAAGGTTTGGTGCACGAGCAAATCTGAGTCACTAAAAGCTATCAACTCTTTGATTTCCATTTCTAAAGCCATTTTGAGACAAAAAATGCAAGCTTCATACTCAGTCATGTTGTTTGTGCAAGCAAATTGCAATTTGGCAGCGGCAGGATAGTGCTTCCCTTCGGGTGAAACCAGAACGGCTCCAATTCCAGCTCCGAGGGAATTCGAAGCTCCATCGAAGAAAAGCCTCCATTCAGGGCTTTGTTCACTTATATCATCTGTAGCGCCTACGAATAAAACTTTCTCATCAGGGAAATACGTATGAAGTGGCTGATAATCATCATCCCTTGGATTTTCCGCCAAATGATCCGCTATAGCTTGCCCCTTGACCGCCTTTTATGAAGTGAAAACAATATCAAACTCTGAGAGAATTATCTGCCATTTGGCCAGGCGTCCGGTTAACATCGGTTTCTCCAAAAGATACTTCAAAGGATCAGATCGGGAAATAAGATAAATGGTATGGCTCAACAGGTAGTGTCTCAATTTTTGGGATGCCCAGGCCAATGCACAACAGCTTTTCTCAATGAATGAATAATTAGCCTCATACTACGTGAACTTCTTGCTTAGATAGTAAATGGCTTGTTCTTTCCTTCCAAAGTCATCGTGCTGACCTAGAACACACCCTACTGCTCCATCGAGTACAGACAAGTACATGATCAATGGTCGGCCCGGTTTGGGTGGCACCAGGACCGGAGGCTGCAGCAAATAATCTTTAATCTTGTCGAAAGCCTGTTGACACTCCTCATTCCAGTACAACGGCACATTCTTTCTTAATAATTTGAACAACGACTCACATGTGGCCGTTAATTGGGCAATGAACCTCCCAATAAAGTTGATCTTTCCTAAGAAGCTTTTCACGTCTTTCTGAGTCTTTGGCACTGGCATATCTCGAATCGCCTTGATTTTTGCTGGATCTATCTCTATGCCTCTCTTGCTCACGATGAAACCCAACAATTTACCAGCTGGTGCCCCAAAGGCGCATTTCGCAGGATTTAACTTCAAATTGTATTTTCGCAGCCTTTCAAATAGCTTCCTCAAATCATCCAAGTGGTCCTCCGTCCTTTTAGACTTGATTATGATGTCATCCACGTAGACCTCCATCTCCCGGTGGATCATATCATGAAATAAGGTTGTCATGGTCCTCTGATACGTTGCTCCTGCATTCTTTAAACCGAAAGGCATGACTCGGTAGCAAAAGGTACCCCAAGGGGTAATGAAAGCAGTTTTCTCCCTATCCTCTTCTGCCATCAAAATTTGGTGGTAGCCAGCAAAACAATCGCAAAAGGATTCAATCTCATGTCCGGCAGTATTGTCTAAGAGAATGTGAATGTTTGGTAGAGGGAAATCATCTTTAGGACTGGCTTTATTAAGGTCTCTATAATCAACGCAAACTCGCACCTCTCCATTCTTTTTTGGAACAGGGACTGGATTCGAAAGCCAAATTGGGTAATGGGAAACAATGATAATGTTGGTTTTGAGTTGTTTTTCAATTTGCTCTTTTATTTTGAGACTCATATCTGGTTTGAATTTTCTGGGTTTTTGCTTTACGGGTGGAAAAGAAGGGTCTGTGGGTAACCTATGCACTACCACATCAGTTGAAATGCCAGTCATATCATCATAGGACCACGCAAATACATCCTGGAACATGGTCAAGAATTCAAGCATCTCATTTTTCTGTCTTTCACTCAAATGAATACTAATTTGCACCTCCTTAACTTCATCCTCAGTGCCAATGTTAACCTTTTCTGTTTCTTCCAGGTTCGGTTTTGGTTTTTCCTCATATTGTTCAAGGTCCTTTGCAAAAGAATCGAATACCTCCTCATTATCACTCTCGCTTTGGAGTTCGGATTCACAGACCTCCAAGTCATGAGTGATATAGAGATGGCCGTTATTGAATTCCAGAATTGTGATATCCAAAGGGTCAAATAATTTTATTTTTGGCCTTCTGAAAGAATTAACGAATGTGGGATAATAAGCAGATAAGTATACAACAAACAAATGAACAAGCAATATAAATATAAACAAGCGAATAAACAACACAACATGACAAGAAAAACTTGTGCACTTTCTATAAAGCCTTTGATTGAAAGCAAATGGAAATGAAAACTTAACAATATTTACATGTGCAAATGTTAGTCAAAAGTAAAATTGTTTTCATTGGCTATTTACAGATGCAAAAGTATTTTCATGAATTCACATGAATGATAAACCCCTTTCAGTTTACCGAAACTCCTTCCGAACGGGCAGAAACTCGGCTGTCCAATTGGGAATTGACCCTTCGGGGATGTCAGGAAATTCAGCTTTGTCTGGAAAACTATCTTCAAATGTTGCCCCAACGAACAATTGGGCCAAACTAGCTTCAATTTCATCAACTGGGTTAATTTCCGACATGATCACCTCGGCTGGTCGTGGGAAAGTATAATGCAGTGGTGGAATGTCAAGAGCCCCTTGCCTTCCTTCTTTCTCCGCTTTCTTGCGTTCC
Organism: Coffea arabica; assembly: GCF_036785885.1. NCBI lineage: Eukaryota > Viridiplantae > Streptophyta > Magnoliopsida > Gentianales > Rubiaceae > Coffea > Coffea arabica. The sequence continues at coordinate 76,986,823 of NC_092313.1, forward strand.
TTCATCTCTCTGATGTCCTTGGCAGTCGGTCGGAAACCCAAACCAAATGAATCCTTTTTCTCCACAATCTCCACTGGCTTCAGAATTCCTTGCAAATCTCGTCCCAGCCCTTTGTCAAATTCATAGCCTCCACGGATCATTTCTTTGGCCATCATGACACTGGCCTTTGGTAAAGCTCGCTCCTCGTTTGTGATCCAACTTACAGAGACGATGTCAGCCGTGCTATGAGGAGTCATGGTGACATTGCGGCTTCCATCCTCTTTTGACCCAGAATCGGTGATTACAAGGCAATCCTCTTCGGCAAATATAGTTATCAGCTTGTCATTTACTACAAACTTCAGCAACTGATGTAATGAAGAAGGCACAGCCCCAGACTTATGAATCCACGGCCTTCCAAGTAGAACATTGTAAACACTAAGAAAGTGCATGACTTGGCAGGTTATTTGAAACTGGGCGGGCCCCATTTCAACTACTAAATCAATTTCTCCTATTGGCTCTCTTTGCGCTCCATCAAAACCTCGGACTATGGTCCCTGAAGGCCTCAGCTTGACGTCTTGCAATCCTAGCTTTTCCAAGGTGCTCCAGGGACAGATATTAAGAGCGGATCCATTGTCAATCAATACCTTCGGCAGCATTTTTCCGTTGCACCTCACAACTATGTACAGGGCCTTGTTATGTCCAATGCCTTCCGCCGGCAATTCCTCGTCAGAGAAAGTGATTTGTTTGGTGAATAATACGTTCCCAACCACATGTGAGAAATTATCAACTGAAATGTCCTTAGGGATTTGAGCTTTGGTCAACACCTCGATCAGCGCGTCTCTATGCCTATCTGAAGAAAAGAGTAAATCTAACATGGATATCTGGGCAGGCGACTTGCTCAGCTTTTCAACTACATTGTACTCACTTCTCTGAAGTCTCTTAAGGAAATCCAAGGCTTCTCTCTCGGTGATTGTTGGTTTAACGGGCGGCTCGGAGTTATTTGCTGGAATCGGAATGGCAGTTTCAAACGGACTGGCAGTCTTCCCCGATCTGGTAACCACTGACACTTCCTTCTTTGCAATTGACTTCTCCCCAATCTGTATGACAGGTTCATCGTAATTCCATGGCACTTGCTGCAGACTTAAAACAGGTTCTTGCTTCGGGAATTCGATGAATACTGGCTCTAAAGCCTCACTCTCAGTTGGTGTGAGATCCAAGATAAAAGGCTTTTTATCTTCTTCGGATGGCAACTCTATGACAAATGGCTGGTCTGTGATCCCAAACACCTCAGCTTCCCTAGCCATCTCTTTGACTTGTTCCACGTACTCCGTGTCATCCAGAATGACCCCAATGGTATTAACGTGTTCCGGCAAGGGGTTCCTATTTACATTCGGCCCTTGTGCCTCCCTCTTTCTAATTACAATTTCTCCAGATTCAATCATATCTTGAACTTTATGCTTAAGAGCCTTGCAGTCCAAAGTGGAATGTCCGGGTGCCCCCGAGTGATAAGCACAGACAGCTTGCGGGTTATACCAAGCGGGCATACCATATGGATAGGTAGGAGGGGGTACCATACCAATTTTCCCGGCGGCCTTTAACTGGTCATACAGTTGGTCTAAAGGCCTGCCTAAATTGGTAAATGTACGGCTAGGGGGTCGGTTGTAAGGTTCAGGAGGTTGAGTATGGTTGTAAACAGGTCTATTTGGGGGAGGAAATCTTGGGTTATATGGAGGGCGAGGTCGATTTTGGGGTGGACTTGGTTGAGTGATTTGAAAAGGGGCTACAGGTGAGTTAAGATAGCTCGGGCGAGGTCGAGGGTGGTGGATATTGGTAGTATATACATGGTGCGGGTCTGAGTAGTAAGGGTAATGTGGTTGGTAGGTTGGATTGTGTTGGTATCGGGGTCGGGGTGAAGGGTTTTGGTTCCAGATAAAGGCTGCATCCCCCTCCTTCTTTTTGAACTGTGGTTTTTTCACATTGCTTCCTTGCCCTTGTAAAGCATCCAACTGGGATTTGAGAGCAGAGACATTAACAATCTTCCCAGCTCTTACGAAGTCATCAAACTCCTCAAGTTTATTTACAATTGCAGCAAACGAACATCCGGTCATACGGAAAATCTCTTCAAAGTACGGCGGATCATGTGCTTTTATGAAAGTACGTATGATTTCGTCCTCGGTCATTGGTGGCTCGACTTTTGCAGCTACTTTTCTCCACCTCTTGGCATAAGTCTTGTGATCCTCGGAGGGTTTTCTTTTCGTCCCTTCCAACGTAGTTCGTGTCGGAGCCAACTCGCAGTTATACTCGTACTGCCTGATGAAAGCATTGGACAGATCAACCCAGGTCTTCACCTCCTCCGGCTTTAAATTCGAATACCAATCAAGGGCGTCGCCTTCTAGACTTTCCGGGAATAACCTTAACGGCAAGTTCTCGTCATCCACTGGTCTACCCAACTTGTTGGCAAACAAACGCAAGTGTGTCTTCAGGTTGCCCGTACAATCATATTTGTTGAACTTCGGGGTCTTGAATCCCACTGGCAGCTGTACATTTGGAAACAGGCACAAATCATCGTAGTCTAGCACCCCTTGCTTGCTTAAACCTTGGCTTTTCCGGATGAACTCATCGAAACGGTCCAACCGCTTAAGTAACTTTAGATCAATTGGGACAGATGACTCCCCCACTTCCGGCTTGGTTTGAACAATGTTCTCCGGCACAAAAGGCTCTGCAGTAGTCTGATAAAAAATGTGTGGATCTGGAGGCATGCTTGGACCACCTTGACCACCCTGAGGATGAAATCCCTGTCCATAGAGAGGATAGAACGGAGGATTTTGAGTATAAGCATATTGCGGGTTGACAATTCCCTCAAACGTGGTTTGAATTGGAGGAATAACAAATGGTAACGTGGTTTGAATTGGCGGAATAACAAATGGTTCGGATTGTGGTTGTGTGGCAGGCACAGGTTCAGGTTGCACTCCGCTACTAACGAGCTCGTCGATCAACTTCTTTTGAGCGGCCATTTCAGATGCCATTTCCCCAAATTTTGTAAACAATTCAGTCAACTGAACCCCGGGACTTGTGACTTCCGGCTGGATAGTTGCAGCGGTCTTGTCAGACGATTCCGGTTGAGTACTCATGTCTACACGATTCCTTTGGGCTTTACTTCGGGATCGCGTGATAATGGGGCTTCGACGAGAAGCTATGTTTAAATATTACCTGAAAACATGAAATGGCTCGCTTTTAGATTTACCCCTGGCTTAGCTTTTTTAACAAAAATAAAACAAAGAGAAAGAAAAAGACAAGAGTTAGTAGATATTCCAAAAATTCGGATGCATGTCCTATCGGGGGGCCCTTTTGTGCCAAGGGTAGGCCTAGCATGATGCAACACCTTCGAAATGGGACCCGTACCACAAACCTGTTTTTGACAATAATACCAAATGAGTTCAAAAGGAAAATCGCTTTCATTGATAAACTTGCCAATATTTACATCATGTCACGAAGACGACTCCGTACAAGATTGCCAAAACTTCTAAGCCTATCTAATACAGAGTCCTTTGTTTCTCTAGCATATGGAATTCTAACGCGTTCAGCTTGATCATATAATTCTCCGCACTTCCTTTTCAGCTCCTGACGCTTTTCTCGTTCATTTTCATACAATTGCTTGTTTTGCTCCGCCATCCCTTTGTATGCTTCGGCAGACTTACTTAACTGCAGAATTTCCCTATCCTTTGCTTCGACAATGGCTTTCAACCTTTTCACCTCCTCAGATGGCTCATCTTGAATTTCTTGCGCAGCGGATCCTCTTACCCAGTCTTCGTATTGCGGAGTGGTCAATCCCCCCTGCTTAAGCTCCGGGATGTATCTAAAGCTCTCGTCATCAGATAGCGTCACCCAGGCCTCAATAACCCGATCTTTCATAAGGAGTTGGCTTGGGCACGTTTCTCCATTGAAAATGATGGTAAACTCACTCACATCAAATGCAGGCGGCACTTCTTGGGTACGTCCTAACTGTCTAAGAAACCTCTTTGGTACGTATGCGGTGACTCCTTGGGTGCCCAGTAAGAGAACAAACTCGGATGTTTGGGTGCGAAGAACGGGTTTCATACAATTGGTCCAATCCAATACCCATCTAATACTTTGATCAGTCATATTCTTCAAGAAATCCACAAACTCGGATGCATCACATGGCAGATCCTCTCTCTTGACCCTCTTATAATGTGTGGCTATCCAGTCGTACGCAGTCATGGGTAGACTCTCGGGGATAGACGGTCGTCTCATGAAGTGCTCCATACCCCATACATGTAAAATCCAGTTTGAACCACAAAAGAACTTTCTCCCTCTCTGACAAGTAGTGCAGGCTATGAAGATATCTGCCAAAACGGTCGGTACAATAGAATACTGTTTGTCTTTCACTCCTAGGAACAGGTCGTACAAGGTTTTAGTGAGATTAAAGGCTATCTTTTTGTCTTTTCTAGGGAAAAAATAAGTTCCAGCCATAACCAAACTGTACACCCATACTCTCTTTCGTTCCCAAATTTCCTTGGAGGTGAACGAGAAATCTCCTATGTGCATCTCAAACCCATCCCTTAACGCGAATCGGTCAAATAAGAACTTTGCCTCTATATTTTGATCCGACCCTCGTATTGCTGACTCTTTTAAACCGGTGAAGCGACAGAATTCGGCCTTGTCAGACACTAATGGAAATATCACGGCAGTTCCTTGAATCGGCAAATTGAGAAATCCAGCGATCTCCTCAATTGTTATGATCATTTCCCTCTTTCCTAGTCCAAAAACAGAACAAGCGGGGTCCCATAGATGCACCAAAGCTTCCACCAAGTAACCGTCGGACTTAATGTTCCCGAAATCCCCGATGTGCCCTAATCGAATGGCTACTTGGTTAATCTCACTGGGTGAAAGCAATGTGGGCCATCTTTGTACCTCCGGCGGTACTACTAACATCTGTTGGACTCGGCGAGGACTTTCCATCTAGAAACAAAACCCGGTGTCAAATACCTTACCTACGGGTCCCATTTCTCTGGTTAATCATGAATTTAAACGTGCAATTCCCAAGATAGGGTTAGATACCCACGGGAACACAGGGTTGGCTTATCCCTAATGTAGGATTCCCTAAATGGCATTCCCTTTCTATGGTTTATGCGTGATGCCAGTTTATTAAAGCGGTAAAATATGCAATTGAAAAGAAAGATGACCTAAAGGACCCCCTTTTGTATGCCGGGGTGAGACTAAAATGAAATGTGTTCATATTACGCATGCGAAACATTAAATTTAAACGTGTCACATCAAACGGGGTAGATTTCTAGAGAGTGCCATGCCAGGACTCTTATTTCCTAGGGCTAATGAATGCAATGGAGACAAAAACCAAGAAAAGTTAGTTCAGCCAGATAAATACACATAACACATTGTAGCAACGAAATCAATACAAAGAAATAAAGCAATAAAAGGGAAAGAGGGGTTGGATCCCTCCCCTCGTGAATCGTGTCCCTAACAGGGTAAGGCAGACTCTACCTTAGGTAAACTATCATGGATGCATGAGGTATTGGCTCACTAATGCAGCTAGACTCAATAGGTTTTAGGTCCCCGAGCCTTCAGACTTGGAAACCAAGGGTCATCAATCCCAAGGTTCCTTGTCGGTGGCTCGAGCGATTCCCCAGACATTGCTACGCACACGTCGTGTCACGGCTACATGTCTGAGTGAATCTATACAAAATCCTCAACCTTCGACTAGAAGCTAAAGGCTATCAACCCAAAATCTAAAGTGGAAGATTGAGTGACCCCTCGGATCGTGCTACGCACACGTCGTGTCACGATCACACGTCCAAGTGGGTCGCCTAAAATCCTAATAGGGTGGAGTGGCGTGACAAGCCACTAAAAGAAAAATAAAGGAGGGATAAGTAAATAAAGCGTATGCACGTATGCTAGTGCTCGTTTGGAGGGGAGGGATCAAGAACCAACGCGAGGCTCTAGGGTATGTCCCCCCACCCAAATGCAATGCAAAGCGCGAGATAAGTAAATAAACATACATCCAATCAACCAATCATACATTCACGAGCGAGGGAGTAGTTGGATACGCGTGAAATGCAAAAATCCTAATAAAAGAAAAAATGCAATCCTAAACACCCAAATGTGATATATGAAAAGATTAAAAGAAGAAAAAGGTTGATTAAATCAAATTTGCTCGGACTCTCGAATGTCCCCAGTGGAGTCGCCAACTGTCGCGCCCCATTTTTTGATAAAATGAATAAATGATTTAAAAAATGTATTTTTCGAGGCAATTTGTGATTGGAAAATGAATTGTGATTTAAAAGAAAAATGGGTCTAAATGGGGGTTTGAGAATGCGACGATTTGACCCAAAATTATAGTTTAAAAAGGGTTATTAAAACTAAATACGGAGTCGCCACTTGGTAATGAGTTAAGGTGTACCAAGTCACCTAAAAAATGTATTTTTAAAAAAATAGGAAAAAGTAGTGAGAAACCCTTTTTAAACGACTCCTAGTCTACGTAAACCAAAGAAAAAGGTTCGGGAGTCACATTTGACAAAGGGGAAGGCAAGGATAAAATCCAAGGCACCCCTTTGACCTAACCAAGGCTAGTTGCATGATTTAATCAAAGATTTTTCTGTTTTAACCAAAGAATTTATTACATTTAGATGCACTACATGAATGCAAACCCTAGACCTAGGGGTATTGGGGGAAATTTCTCTTCAAAGGTTGAGTGGTACCAATCACATTAATTGTGAAGCCCAATAACGATCCTTTGAAGAAGTCACGAATAATGCGAGTGGGATGCAAATGAATGGAATGCATGTATGCAATGTGAGGACATGAGTTTGAAAAAGTAATAATAAACAATAAAAATGTAAAGGAAAATGTGCACGTGAGTGGGCAAGGTACGGTATGTGAAATGATAATATGAAGTGCATGTGTGCAAGTGATGATAAAAGTGTTCGTGTGCAAGTGAAGAAACACAAAGGTGCTCGTGTGCAAAATGGGAGGAAAAATGAAAGTGTGATGAGGGTATAAAATGGTAGAGTGGATTTAAAAATGCATGAGCCTAGGGAATTCATGCACATTGGGTACGGAGAGACCTAAATCATGACTCAATTTGCCCTTTTATAGAGGGAATACAAGCTTGCTAAGGCTTATAAAAAGCCACACTCGTCTATATCCCATATTTAAGGGGACTCTCAAGCAAATGAACCCCTATAAACTAGCATGAAATGCAAAAACCTAAATTGAGAGGGAAGGGATTAGAGGGGCATGCAAAATGATAAAACTAAGAAAAATGCATGACATGTAATGAACATGCAAACATGTACAAACGAGGGGAAATCCCTAAGGGTCTAGCGTTGGACTAGCCCATTCTATGAATTCCGACTAGCGTTGGACTAGTGGAAACGTACATTCATCCATCACATTCGTTCATGGCCATGGAAAGCGAGTAGACATGCCAAACACTCGTAAACACATAGCACATAACACTTAGCATGCTCGACTAGATGCAAGGCCCTAATAAAGTAAATTAACACGTAGCACGTAAGCATGCAAGACAAATGAGACAATTAAAGCCCTAACTATTACATTTGCTAGCTAGGCACATGTCTTCGATAGATCTTCATTGAATGCTCCTCCAAGACTTATCTATTACATTAGGGAAACCCTACTACAATCTAAAAGGGGGAAAAGGAATAAAATGATTAAATCCCTAACTATTACAAGCCAAGAGGTGTACACATACCCCATTAAAAGAATACTTGAATAAAAGTAAAAGTAAACGAAATAAATGCAAGGAATTAAGGAAAAAGAAGGAAAAGCGAAATAGACATGCATATTCACATAACACGTAGGAGCACGTAGGGTCAAATGAAGTGCAAATGAGGGATAGAGTGTACCTCCCTTGAATTGACGCCCTAATGAAGTGAAATTACTAATTTACCCTCCAAAATAATAAACGGGTCAAGGTACCACTTAAATTATCAAATGATCACATGAAACAACCATTAAACACAAAAATGAAAATTAATCACGAAACGAAAATCAAGTATGGAATAGATCATGCACGTGCAAGCAAAACTCGATCTCAAATAAAAAAAAGTCCCAAGAATCTGAAGTGGAGTGCTAAAATGGATGGTCTAAGGTGGAATTCCTCACAGTCAAAATGCAAAAATCATGAAAAAAAGAAATGGCAAATTATTTATCAAAGTTAAAAAACAATATTATCTAAGCAAAAACTTAAATCAAACGAAACCAAGACCATAAATGCCTCCAAGTTATTAAGCTTTCATGATTTTATCCTAGAAATCTATTAAGATTGTTCACAATTTATGTAAAAAAAAAATATCAAGGTAAAATCACATAAAAGGGATCCAATTGCAAACGTTAATCAGTCATGTGAGCCCAATTAGAACATTTAAGAACTTTAAAGGTTCAAGAGTGATGAAAAGGTCAAGTCATGGTTCAGATTGCAAATACTTTAGGACTCAATTGCAAGAAATTAAAGCATAATTGGGTCACAGTGCAACAAAGGGGAACTTAGGGGGTCAAAGTGCAATTTTTGAAGTTAGCTTCATGCAAAAACCATGCAACCACGTAGAAGGCCTTCTGCAATTCTGGTTTCCTTTCCTATATGATATGCTGTATTTCATTATTAACCAAATGCATCACCAAACAAACATCAACAACCACAAAACATCACTCCTAATCATCAACCAATTCGAGTGACAGTTTCATTACAAGACCAAAACAGAAAATCTGGATCGGTGGCTACCAGAGATACAAGAAATATCAACCAAAGAAAGGAATAAAGTGCCGCAATTTTCCAGTTGCAGCTTTGCCGCCATTTTCCTTGATGCTTTGGATCAAAACATGCAACTTCATCAATCATTTTGCACAAGATTTAACTAGCAAATTGGATGAATAAAAACCAGGTTCTTGTGGCCTGTTACATGAATCAAAGACATGAAAGCTAATGCAACTTCATGCTATCCACAAAGAAAAACAGATTTCTTCAACACTTTGCCCTTAAGATTTCAGCAGCCAAAACAAATTTCAAACGCAGCTTGCTCTGAAAACACAATTTTTGATCAAAATAATGTCGTGAAACTAAGCAACAAGGCCCATAACTAAAATGCAATCCTACAAGTTCCGGCAATGCTACATACAAAGAAAATTCAGAATTTTCTTGTTTTCTGCTGCACTTTTCATTCGACAACTTTTGCAGCTCCAAGAAACTTTTGGCTAGCAAGATTCAATTCCAGCTCAAGTATGTTTAGACACAAACACTCAAAACCAATCCAAGCCTCATAACAACCATTTTATCATTCAAACCAACCAAAACATAGAAGAAAAATCATGCAAAGGCTGGAGAATTCTAGGCAAAAGGTTCGGCAGTTCATACATTCTTAGCAGAAACCTCCTTTTCTTTCGCTGGTTTCTTAAGCTGCAAATTTCTGGGTTTCATGTCAAACAGAGGGAACCAAGCTCCAAGCAAGCATCAAACTCTATTCTAGCAATCAAAACGCAGGAATTCGACATCCAAACATGAATAAGAACCCAGAATTCGCAAAAGCAATCTGGAAAATTCTTTTCTTCTTCACTCGGCTACACTGGAAAAATTCCAGCAGCTTTGGTCAATCATTTATCCGGGTTTTCCTCGGCCAAATCACTGAGTTATGTACTCAAAGGTAACATGCATAGCTACTAAATGAAGTTATTATCAATTCTAGTCCAAAACGGGGTCAGACACCAGCAACATTGATCCCAAAATTCCAGAATTAATTCAACTATTCGCAGATGACATGCATGCAGCAGATTTTTGTTTCACTCAAATTTCTGGTTTACACACAGCCAATTAATCTCATGCAGGGCTTAATCATCCAGTATTTAGTTAGCTAAACACACAACCAAGTGAGGATCAAGCATTTTCCAGTAAATTCATACTAAAATATCCATACAACTCCCAAAACAATTCCATCGGCAAACTGGAAAATTGATTAAGCAGTCCAGCAACTTCTAGTAGAAATTTCCAGCCATGCAATCGAAATCTTGGCCATAAGGTTCACATGCAACACCAAATAAAAGGCTATTTAGCAAATTGGGTCCATAACTAAGTTCGAATGCCATCAAAAATCACCATCTTACTATGAATTCATCCAATTTCTCTCTCGGTTGTCATACATGTAAACAGATTTTATATTCCCTCAATTTTCTTGCTTAAACATGTTGATTAACTTCATGCAAAGCTCAATCATCCAGCTGCTAATTAGCTAAACATACAACTGAGCTCAGATCATCACAAGTTAGCAATTTAAGGCTGAAATTTCCAGCTCAAGCTCTCGGACAGACCCAATTCCTTCAAAATCAGATTTTCTTGTAACTTAGTTCATCATCTAACCACACAACCCTCTCATGCATGCCTCTGATCAGCTTTATCAACCCATATTCAACTAGTTTAAGTCCAGAAATTTACCTCAGCTTAAGACTTAGCTCACACGACAAACAGCTGCAAAATTTTCCTCCTCTCGGCTCTGCTCACGCACGCAGGGTTGGTTGGTCTGAGTTCAGTGGTTGCAGTTGTAGTGATTGTGGTTGAATTGAGCACGGCTGGTTGAGGTGAAGAATAAAATGGCAGCTCTCGGATGATGGAGAAAGTGATGAAGCTCACGCAATTGTCTCCTGCTCTCACCCTCCCTCGGACAGTTCAAGTACCGAAGCTCGCACGGCTCTCTCTCTGATTTCTCTCGTCGATGATACCAAGGCAGAAAGTGAAGTGAAACGGAATGATGTTGTGGAGTGTTGGGGTTGCTGAAATGGAAAGCTCAGCTCGGATGAGGGAGGTGAAATGTATATATTGAGGTGTTGTGAGTGGAGCTGGTCGGCACTCCGGCAGAAATGGAGATGTTTTTTTTTTTTTTTTTTTTGAAATTAATTAAATAAAACTGATAATAAAAATAGATAACGAACAACAAAAACAACAAAGCACAATTTTCCATTTTTCATCAATTTCCTCTTTTCTCTTTTTTTTTTTTTACAAATTTTACATTAAAACTTAAAACTAAAACTAAAACTAAAACGTGAACAAAATTAAAATGACAAATAATTAGCAAATAAAAGACAAATAAAAAGGTAACAACTAAAATGCAGACAATCTAAAACAAAATCATGAATTAGATGCAACATACAAATTATTTAAAAATTTGGTGTCTACAGTTTGCCCCTCTTTGTTTGAGTTTTGAAAAAACTTGAGACAAAGAAGTAGACACCAGATACTTACCTGTGTTATTCGGCTGCAAAATGATTTGAACGGACAGGAATTTTAAAAACGGGACTGACCCGAACAAGGAATTTAAAACGGGACTGACCCGAACAGGAATTTAAAACGGAATTTAAAACGGGACTGGCCCGAACAGGAATTTAAAACGGGACTGACCCGAATAAGGATTTAAAACGGGACTGACCCGAACAGGAATTTAAAACGGGACTGACCCGAATAAGGATTTAAAACGGGACTGGCCCGAACAGGAATTTAAAACGGAATTTAAAACGGGACTGGCCCGAACAGGAATTTAAAACAGGACTGGCCCGAACAGAAATTTAAAACGGGACTGGCCCGAACAGGAATTTAAAACGGGACTGACCCGAACAGGAATTTAAAACGGGACTGACCCGAATAAGGATTTAAAACGGGACTGGCCCGAACAGGAATTTAAAACGGGACTGACCCGAACAGGAATTTAAAACGGAATTTCACTGGGGAAGTTTAAACAATGAATTAAGTTTTTTTTTTTTTTTTTTTTTTTACCTGAGAATAGTTCAACTTTTGTACCAAGAGGGAAATTTGGATTTCTGTGACTGAAACGATAGCTGATGCTGTTTCTTATGATCGAGTCTTGCAAATAACATCGATCCTTGTTTACTGGGAAGCTTTGTCTGACATCGGTTTAGGTGCCAAAAAGAGAGTGGCTGCTTTTGTTTGTAAATGCAACATTCCTGCAAGAAAAGAAGAAATAATGGGCTTGCCACCATTATTTGATCCGGTTTGCCTTGAGAGTCGTGTAAACATGAGTCTTATGATGCTTTTATTTCGGCTCGGCGGCGTCTGCCTTAAACCTTTCAATTTCTGAGACTGATAAAATGCAGATTTACCACGTCACCCAATCCAGGTGGTAGCTTTGTTGTATGTTACTCCCTGTAACTGATGATTGAATCCCCTATCTTTGCACAAACCTCAGGGTTTATCATTCATTTGAATTTAATGGTGAAAGAATGATGCATGAAAATTAGTCATATAAAAATCAATGTATATGCAAGATGATTTCCTATGTTAGGCAAAGATGAGCATGCAAAAGAATGTAGACAATCATAAGCATTCATACACAAATAATTTGAGAATAACCAAGAGGTTTATAAAGATACATTTTGCAAAAGAATATTTGTAAAGAACAAATACAAATTTAACCAACGAATATCATATTCAAAACTTTGGATATTTTCTCTTCGGAATCCGATATTGGCAGAAGTATCACAAATATGAGGAAAACCCCAAATGAACCAGGTCACCGGCTGTTCCTTCTTGAGCTTGTCTGTTGAGAAAACCTATCTTGGCGCCCTTTCGGGTTTTCACCAAGGTTGCCCCCACCCTTTTTGGTGTTTTTTTTTCTTTTTTTTTTTTTTCGAGGCGCCCTTTCGGGTTTTCACCTAGAGAACCATGAAATATCTCGACCATTATCGACTCAGAAATATGAATTGAAGATTTCTGGCATCAGTAGAATGCATTTCCCTTGTGAGATTAGGCGAAAGCATTATAGACATCACCTGCCAGTTGATTAACAAATTTCCTAATAGAAATGCAGCAAGTGACGAAAATCAGGACTTTGGGCTTTTGTAATGAGGTCCGGTGGGATGTTTTTCAAGAAAGGTTGAGGCTTGAAAGCAGATTTGATACGGGGGGTGAAATAACTTGAGATTGCACCCTTTTGAGAACAACTCCGAAACTGAGGAAAATTTGCCCCAGTTTGATCAAATTTTCTCTCTTTGCATTTTTCATTGTATTTTCCTCACTTTTTGCATTTTTCTTTGAAAACTAAATTTGCCCCAGTGTAGGGTTTTTTTTTTTTTTCGAAACAAATTTGCCCCAGTGTGGGGTTTGCAATTCTCAAGGGTTATCAAACGAAATTTGTCAATTCTGATGGCTCAAAGGGGACAAGTAGAGATAAAATGTTTTTTTAGTGTAAAAGAAGATGGCCTGACTTGCATTTCGCCATTTGCATGAATTTCTAAAGAAAATTTGCATGATCAAATGAAAAACTTTTTGCACATATCTGAGTTGATGGGTTGAGGGAAAACCCGTCCATCCATTTCCGCCAAAATAAGAGCTCCGCCAGGTAATACCTTTTGGATAATGAACGGCCCTTGCCAATTTGGAGCGAACTTGCCTTTAGCTTCATCTTGCATTGACAAAATTCGCTTCAGTACCTTATCACCTTCTTCAAATGCCCGCCGATGGACTTTTTTGTTGTAAGCTCGGGCCACACGTTTTTGATAGCATTGCACATGACAGATAGCATTGAATCGCTTCTCATCTATCAAAGTCAATTGCTCATGGCGCTGCTTGATCCAATCGGCCTCCTCCAATTTAACTTCCATAAGGATTCGTAGCGACGGAATTTCAACCTCAGCTGGTAATACAGCTTCCATCCCATACATAAGTGAATATGGCGTTGCCCCAGTCGATGTCCGAATAGAAGTCCGGTATGCCATCAATGCATAAGGCAACTTTTCATGCCAATCGCGATGCTTTTCTGTCATTTTGCGGATAATTTTCTTCAGATTCTTATTTGCGGCTTCTACAGCTCCATTCATCTGGGGCCTATAAATGGCGGAGTTACGGTGTCTGATCTTGAACTGCTCGCATAATCCATCCACCATGTCATTGTTCAGATTCTTGGCATTGTCTGTAATAAGCGTTTCGGGCACTCCAAAGCGACAGATGATGTGATCTCTCAAGAAATTGGCAACTACCTTCTTCGTCACATGTTTAAACGACTCCGCTTCAATCCATTTGGTAAAGTACTCAATTGCCACCAATATAAATCGATGTCCATTTGAAGCGGGTGGATCGATTGTACCAATCACGTCCATACCCCACATTGAACAGGGCCACGGGGCGATCATACTATGCAACTCAGTGGGTGGAGTGTGTATTACATCACCGTGCATTTGACATTTTATACATCTCCGGACAAAGTCTATACAATCATGCTCCATAGTAAGCCAGAAATATTCGGTTCTCATGATTTTCTTCGCTAGCAAATGGCCATTCATGTGAGGTCCACAGACGCCACTATGCACTTCTTTCATCATATACTGAGCTTCATCTTCATCGATGCACCTTAAAAGGTTCAAATCTGAGGTTCTTTTATACAAAACTTCTCCACTCAAGAAGAATTTTGAAACCATTCTACGCAGAAAGCTCTTGTCCTTGGTACTAGCATGCAGAGGGTAAGACCCAGTTTTAAGAAATTCCTTAATATCATTATACCAAGGAATATTGTCCGAGGACTTGTCTACAACCCAACAGTGGGCAGGCTTGTCTTGAAATTGAATCTGGATCGGTTCGATCTTCAACTCATCTGGATACTGGATCATAGAAGCCAAGGTGGCCAAAGCGTCAGCAAATGCGTTTCGGGCTCGCGGGAGATGTCTGAACTCCAAGTTTTGAAATTGTTTGGCCAGAGTGAGCAGACTACAATGGTAGGGCAGAATTTTTGAATCTTTGGTTATCCACTGCTTCAAGGTTTGGTGCACGAGCAAATCTGAGTCACTAAAAGCTATCAACTCTTTGATTTCCATTTCTAAAGCCATTTTGAGACAAAAAATGCAAGCTTCATACTCAGTCATGTTGTTTGTGCAAGCAAATTGCAATTTGGCAGCGGCAGGATAGTGCTTCCCTTCGGGTGAAACCAGAACGGCTCCAATTCCAGCTCCGAGGGAATTCGAAGCTCCATCGAAGAAAAGCCTCCATTCAGGGCTTTGTTCACTTATATCATCTGTAGCGCCTACGAATAAAACTTTCTCATCAGGGAAATACGTATGAAGTGGCTGATAATCATCATCCCTTGGATTTTCCGCCAAATGATCCGCTATAGCTTGCCCCTTGACCGCCTTTTATGAAGTGAAAACAATATCAAACTCTGAGAGAATTATCTGCCATTTGGCCAGGCGTCCGGTTAACATCGGTTTCTCCAAAAGATACTTCAAAGGATCAGATCGGGAAATAAGATAAATGGTATGGCTCAACAGGTAGTGTCTCAATTTTTGGGATGCCCAGGCCAATGCACAACAGCTTTTCTCAATGAATGAATAATTAGCCTCATACTACGTGAACTTCTTGCTTAGATAGTAAATGGCTTGTTCTTTCCTTCCAAAGTCATCGTGCTGACCTAGAACACACCCTACTGCTCCATCGAGTACAGACAAGTACATGATCAATGGTCGGCCCGGTTTGGGTGGCACCAGGACCGGAGGCTGCAGCAAATAATCTTTAATCTTGTCGAAAGCCTGTTGACACTCCTCATTCCAGTACAACGGCACATTCTTTCTTAATAATTTGAACAACGACTCACATGTGGCCGTTAATTGGGCAATGAACCTCCCAATAAAGTTGATCTTTCCTAAGAAGCTTTTCACGTCTTTCTGAGTCTTTGGCACTGGCATATCTCGAATCGCCTTGATTTTTGCTGGATCTATCTCTATGCCTCTCTTGCTCACGATGAAACCCAACAATTTACCAGCTGGTGCCCCAAAGGCGCATTTCGCAGGATTTAACTTCAAATTGTATTTTCGCAGCCTTTCAAATAGCTTCCTCAAATCATCCAAGTGGTCCTCCGTCCTTTTAGACTTGATTATGATGTCATCCACGTAGACCTCCATCTCCCGGTGGATCATATCATGAAATAAGGTTGTCATGGTCCTCTGATACGTTGCTCCTGCATTCTTTAAACCGAAAGGCATGACTCGGTAGCAAAAGGTACCCCAAGGGGTAATGAAAGCAGTTTTCTCCCTATCCTCTTCTGCCATCAAAATTTGGTGGTAGCCAGCAAAACAATCGCAAAAGGATTCAATCTCATGTCCGGCAGTATTGTCTAAGAGAATGTGAATGTTTGGTAGAGGGAAATCATCTTTAGGACTGGCTTTATTAAGGTCTCTATAATCAACGCAAACTCGCACCTCTCCATTCTTTTTTGGAACAGGGACTGGATTCGAAAGCCAAATTGGGTAATGGGAAACAATGATAATGTTGGTTTTGAGTTGTTTTTCAATTTGCTCTTTTATTTTGAGACTCATATCTGGTTTGAATTTTCTGGGTTTTTGCTTTACGGGTGGAAAAGAAGGGTCTGTGGGTAACCTATGCACTACCACATCAGTTGAAATGCCAGTCATATCATCATAGGACCACGCAAATACATCCTGGAACATGGTCAAGAATTCAAGCATCTCATTTTTCTGTCTTTCACTCAAATGAATACTAATTTGCACCTCCTTAACTTCATCCTCAGTGCCAATGTTAACCTTTTCTGTTTCTTCCAGGTTCGGTTTTGGTTTTTCCTCATATTGTTCAAGGTCCTTTGCAAAAGAATCGAATACCTCCTCATTATCACTCTCGCTTTGGAGTTCGGATTCACAGACCTCCAAGTCATGAGTGATATAGAGATGGCCGTTATTGAATTCCAGAATTGTGATATCCAAAGGGTCAAATAATTTTATTTTTGGCCTTCTGAAAGAATTAACGAATGTGGGATAATAAGCAGATAAGTATACAACAAACAAATGAACAAGCAATATAAATATAAACAAGCGAATAAACAACACAACATGACAAGAAAAACTTGTGCACTTTCTATAAAGCCTTTGATTGAAAGCAAATGGAAATGAAAACTTAACAATATTTACATGTGCAAATGTTAGTCAAAAGTAAAATTGTTTTCATTGGCTATTTACAGATGCAAAAGTATTTTCATGAATTCACATGAATGATAAACCCCTTTCAGTTTACCGAAACTCCTTCCGAACGGGCAGAAACTCGGCTGTCCAATTGGGAATTGACCCTTCGGGGATGTCAGGAAATTCAGCTTTGTCTGGAAAACTATCTTCAAATGTTGCCCCAACGAACAATTGGGCCAAACTAGCTTCAATTTCATCAACTGGGTTAATTTCCGACATGATCACCTCGGCTGGTCGTGGGAAAGTATAATGCAGTGGTGGAATGTCAAGAGCCCCTTGCCTTCCTTCTTTCTCCGCTTTCTTGCGTTCCTTCATCTCTCTGATGTCCTTGGCAGTCGGTCGGAAACCCAAACCAAATGAATCCTTTTTCTCCACAATCTCCACTGGCTTCAGAATTCCTTGCAAATCTCGTCCCAGCCCTTTGTCAAATTCATAGCCTCCACGGATCATTTCTTTGGCCATCATGACACTGGCCTTTGGTAAAGCTCGCTCCTCGTTTGTGATCCAACTTACAGAGACGATGTCAGCCGTGCTATGAGGAGTCATGGTGACATTGCGGCTTCCATCCTCTTTTGACCCAGAATCGGTGATTACAAGGCAATCCTCTTCGGCAAATATAGTTATCAGCTTGTCATTTACTACAAACTTCAGCAACTGATGTAATGAAGAAGGCACAGCCCCAGACTTATGAATCCACGGCCTTCCAAGTAGAACATTGTAAACACTAAGAAAGTGCATGACTTGGCAGGTTATTTGAAACTGGGCGGGCCCCATTTCAACTACTAAATCAATTTCTCCTATTGGCTCTCTTTGCGCTCCATCAAAACCTCGGACTATGGTCCCTGAAGGCCTCAGCTTGACGTCTTGCAATCCTAGCTTTTCCAAGGTGCTCCAGGGACAGATATTAAGAGCGGATCCATTGTCAATCAATACCTTCGGCAGCATTTTTCCGTTGCACCTCACAACTATGTACAGGGCCTTGTTATGTCCAATGCCTTCCGCCGGCAATTCCTCGTCAGAGAAAGTGATTTGTTTGGTGAATAATACGTTCCCAACCACATGTGAGAAATTATCAACTGAAATGTCCTTAGGGATTTGAGCTTTGGTCAACACCTCGATCAGCGCGTCTCTATGCCTATCTGAAGAAAAGAGTAAATCTAACATGGATATCTGGGCAGGCGACTTGCTCAGCTTTTCAACTACATTGTACTCACTTCTCTGAAGTCTCTTAAGGAAATCCAAGGCTTCTCTCTCGGTGATTGTTGGTTTAACGGGCGGCTCGGAGTTATTTGCTGGAATCGGAATGGCAGTTTCAAACGGACTGGCAGTCTTCCCCGATCTGGTAACCACTGACACTTCCTTCTTTGCAATTGACTTCTCCCCAATCTGTATGACAGGTTCATCGTAATTCCATGGCACTTGCTGCAGACTTAAAACAGGTTCTTGCTTCGGGAATTCGATGAATACTGGCTCTAAAGCCTCACTCTCAGTTGGTGTGAGATCCAAGATAAAAGGCTTTTTATCTTCTTCGGATGGCAACTCTATGACAAATGGCTGGTCTGTGATCCCAAACACCTCAGCTTCCCTAGCCATCTCTTTGACTTGTTCCACGTACTCCGTGTCATCCAGAATGACCCCAATGGTATTAACGTGTTCCGGCAAGGGGTTCCTATTTACATTCGGCCCTTGTGCCTCCCTCTTTCTAATTACAATTTCTCCAGATTCAATCATATCTTGAACTTTATGCTTAAGAGCCTTGCAGTCCAAAGTGGAATGTCCGGGTGCCCCCGAGTGATAAGCACAGACAGCTTGCGGGTTATACCAAGCGGGCATACCATATGGATAGGTAGGAGGGGGTACCATACCAATTTTCCCGGCGGCCTTTAACTGGTCATACAGTTGGTCTAAAGGCCTGCCTAAATTGGTAAATGTACGGCTAGGGGGTCGGTTGTAAGGTTCAGGAGGTTGAGTATGGTTGTAAACAGGTCTATTTGGGGGAGGAAATCTTGGGTTATATGGAGGGCGAGGTCGATTTTGGGGTGGACTTGGTTGAGTGATTTGAAAAGGGGCTACAGGTGAGTTAAGATAGCTCGGGCGAGGTCGAGGGTGGTGGATATTGGTAGTATATACATGGTGCGGGTCTGAGTAGTAAGGGTAATGTGGTTGGTAGGTTGGATTGTGTTGGTATCGGGGTCGGGGTGAAGGGTTTTGGTTCCAGATAAAGGCTGCATCCCCCTCCTTCTTTTTGAACTGTGGTTTTTTCACATTGCTTCCTTGCCCTTGTAAAGCATCCAACTGGGATTTGAGAGCAGAGACATTAACAATCTTCCCAGCTCTTACGAAGTCATCAAACTCCTCAAGTTTATTTACAATTGCAGCAAACGAACATCCGGTCATACGGAAAATCTCTTCAAAGTACGGCGGATCATGTGCTTTTATGAAAGTACGTATGATTTCGTCCTCGGTCATTGGTGGCTCGACTTTTGCAGCTACTTTTCTCCACCTCTTGGCATAAGTCTTGTGATCCTCGGAGGGTTTTCTTTTCGTCCCTTCCAACGTAGTTCGTGTCGGAGCCAACTCGCAGTTATACTCGTACTGCCTGATGAAAGCATTGGACAGATCAACCCAGGTCTTCACCTCCTCCGGCTTTAAATTCGAATACCAATCAAGGGCGTCGCCTTCTAGACTTTCCGGGAATAACCTTAACGGCAAGTTCTCGTCATCCACTGGTCTACCCAACTTGTTGGCAAACAAACGCAAGTGTGTCTTCAGGTTGCCCGTACAATCATATTTGTTGAACTTCGGGGTCTTGAATCCCACTGGCAGCTGTACATTTGGAAACAGGCACAAATCATCGTAGTCTAGCACCCCTTGCTTGCTTAAACCTTGGCTTTTCCGGATGAACTCATCGAAACGGTCCAACCGCTTAAGTAACTTTAGATCAATTGGGACAGATGACTCCCCCACTTCCGGCTTGGTTTGAACAATGTTCTCCGGCACAAAAGGCTCTGCAGTAGTCTGATAAAAAATGTGTGGATCTGGAGGCATGCTTGGACCACCTTGACCACCCTGAGGATGAAATCCCTGTCCATAGAGAGGATAGAACGGAGGATTTTGAGTATAAGCATATTGCGGGTTGACAATTCCCTCAAACGTGGTTTGAATTGGAGGAATAACAAATGGTAACGTGGTTTGAATTGGCGGAATAACAAATGGTTCGGATTGTGGTTGTGTGGCAGGCACAGGTTCAGGTTGCACTCCGCTACTAACGAGCTCGTCGATCAACTTCTTTTGAGCGGCCATTTCAGATGCCATTTCCCCAAATTTTGTAAACAATTCAGTCAACTGAACCCCGGGACTTGTGACTTCCGGCTGGATAGTTGCAGCGGTCTTGTCAGACGATTCCGGTTGAGTACTCATGTCTACACGATTCCTTTGGGCTTTACTTCGGGATCGCGTGATAATGGGGCTTCGACGAGAAGCTATGTTTAAATATTACCTGAAAACATGAAATGGCTCGCTTTTAGATTTACCCCTGGCTTAGCTTTTTTAACAAAAATAAAACAAAGAGAAAGAAAAAGACAAGAGTTAGTAGATATTCCAAAAATTCGGATGCATGTCCTATCGGGGGGCCCTTTTGTGCCAAGGGTAGGCCTAGCATGATGCAACACCTTCGAAATGGGACCCGTACCACAAACCTGTTTTTGACAATAATACCAAATGAGTTCAAAAGGAAAATCGCTTTCATTGATAAACTTGCCAATATTTACATCATGTCACGAAGACGACTCCGTACAAGATTGCCAAAACTTCTAAGCCTATCTAATACAGAGTCCTTTGTTTCTCTAGCATATGGAATTCTAACGCGTTCAGCTTGATCATATAATTCTCCGCACTTCCTTTTCAGCTCCTGACGCTTTTCTCGTTCATTTTCATACAATTGCTTGTTTTGCTCCGCCATCCCTTTGTATGCTTCGGCAGACTTACTTAACTGCAGAATTTCCCTATCCTTTGCTTCGACAATGGCTTTCAACCTTTTCACCTCCTCAGATGGCTCATCTTGAATTTCTTGCGCAGCGGATCCTCTTACCCAGTCTTCGTATTGCGGAGTGGTCAATCCCCCCTGCTTAAGCTCCGGGATGTATCTAAAGCTCTCGTCATCAGATAGCGTCACCCAGGCCTCAATAACCCGATCTTTCATAAGGAGTTGGCTTGGGCACGTTTCTCCATTGAAAATGATGGTAAACTCACTCACATCAAATGCAGGCGGCACTTCTTGGGTACGTCCTAACTGTCTAAGAAACCTCTTTGGTACGTATGCGGTGACTCCTTGGGTGCCCAGTAAGAGAACAAACTCGGATGTTTGGGTGCGAAGAACGGGTTTCATACAATTGGTCCAATCCAATACCCATCTAATACTTTGATCAGTCATATTCTTCAAGAAATCCACAAACTCGGATGCATCACATGGCAGATCCTCTCTCTTGACCCTCTTATAATGTGTGGCTATCCAGTCGTACGCAGTCATGGGTAGACTCTCGGGGATAGACGGTCGTCTCATGAAGTGCTCCATACCCCATACATGTAAAATCCAGTTTGAACCACAAAAGAACTTTCTCCCTCTCTGACAAGTAGTGCAGGCTATGAAGATATCTGCCAAAACGGTCGGTACAATAGAATACTGTTTGTCTTTCACTCCTAGGAACAGGTCGTACAAGGTTTTAGTGAGATTAAAGGCTATCTTTTTGTCTTTTCTAGGGAAAAAATAAGTTCCAGCCATAACCAAACTGTACACCCATACTCTCTTTCGTTCCCAAATTTCCTTGGAGGTGAACGAGAAATCTCCTATGTGCATCTCAAACCCATCCCTTAACGCGAATCGGTCAAATAAGAACTTTGCCTCTATATTTTGATCCGACCCTCGTATTGCTGACTCTTTTAAACCGGTGAAGCGACAGAATTCGGCCTTGTCAGACACTAATGGAAATATCACGGCAGTTCCTTGAATCGGCAAATTGAGAAATCCAGCGATCTCCTCAATTGTTATGATCATTTCACACCCAAATGTGATATATGAAAAGATTAAAAGAAGAAAAAGGTTGATTAAATCAAATTTGCTCGGACTCTCGAATGTCCCCAGTGGAGTCGCCAACTGTCGCGCCCCATTTTTTGATAAAATGAATAAATGATTTAAAAAATGTATTTTTCGAGGCAATTTGTGATTGGAAAATGAATTGTGATTTAAAAGAAAAATGGGTCTAAATGGGGGTTTGAGAATGCGACGATTTGACCCAAAATTATAGTTTAAAAAGGGTTATTAAAACTAAATACGGAGTCGCCACTTGGTAATGAGTTAAGGTGTACCAAGTCACCTAAAAAATGTATTTTTAAAAAAGAAATCTTTAACTCATACTCCTGAGGCGATTATGGTTGAGCTCTTCCATTGCTTCCTTAGGTAAAAACCCAAAGGGCACCTCAAAAGAAAAAAAAAAGGAAAAAAAAAAGAGAAAAGGCAAAACAAAACAAAAAAGGGGGGGCAACCTTGATGAAAACTCGAAAGGGCACCAAGGTAGGATTTTGCAGCGAGCGAGCACGAGGAAGAACAGCTGGTGATTTGGTTCATTTGGATTTCTCCTCATTTTGTCATACTTCTGTCAATTTTGAATTCCAGAACAAAGATATCCAGAGAATTGAATATGACATTTGTTGGCCAAAACTGTGTCATTTTGTAAAACATTCTTTTGCAAATACATTCTTAGGAAGCTCATTTTTCCAAATTACTTGCATTCATGGCATTTTTGTAGAATTTAAACACAAATGGTTATGTGTGCATTCTTGTGCATATTTATTCTTACATGACATGTGAATTTTCTTGCATACTTCATTCTTTATCTTTGAATTTTGGTGAATAACAATCCCCGTGGTTTATTCGAAGCATACTTGGGTTCAGTCATCTCTTGAAAAGGGTTAAGGTTCAACAAAGTCAGTTACGCAGACTTCACAATATGGCAAAGCACATACCTGATCAGTTTGTAAATCGGAAAAGCCTTAGGGTAAAAAATCCAACTCAATCGACTGCCGCAGCAAAAGTTGATAAAGGCGTTGAAAGACTCATGTTTACACGATTCTCAAAGGAAAACGGATCAAATGATGGTGGCAATTTCTTTGTTTTTTTTTTTTTTTTTTTTCTCTTTTGCAGAAAAATTGCATACACAGATGAAAGTAATCACACCTCGCACTGGAATCGGTGTCGGAAAGAGTCCTCCGGTGAGCAATGGCAGATTGAAAATGTCGCAAGCAAATTTCATCAAAAAATGCAACGGCATGGCAATACAGAATCAACTCTGGACTCACATTGCAAAAAATTCATCATACTGGGGCAAATTATTTTTTTTGGAAAGATTTTCAAAAGTCAAAAAGAAAAGTCAAAAAGAAGCAAAAATCATCAATCAAAAACCAAAATCGAATCAAATTTCGTCACGGCAGGATCGGGTTTAATCCCACTGACCGATGATCAAAAACATTTTCGGGTCAGTCCCTCGATCAAAAGCATTTTCGGGTCAGTCCCACGATCAAAAGTTTTTTCGGGTCAGTCCCATGATCAAAAGCATTTTCGGGTCAGTCCCTCGATCGAAAGCATTTTCGGGTCAGTCCCTCGATCAAAAGCATTTTCGGGTCAGTCCCTCGATCAAAAGCATTTTCGGGTCAGTCCCTCGATCAAAAGCTCATTCGGGTCAGTCCCTCGATCAAAAGCTCATTCGGGTCAGTCCCTCGATCAAAAGCATTTTCGGGTCAGTCCCTCGATCAAAAGTTCATTCGGGTCAGTCCCTCGATCAAAAGCTCATTCGGGTCAGTCCCTCGATCAAAAGCATTTTCGGGTCAGTCCCTCGATCAAAAGCTCATTCGGGTCAGTCCCACGATTCAAAAGCTCATTCGGGTCAGTCCCATGATTCAAATATTATTCGGGTCAGTCCCACGATTCAAAAGCTCATTCGGGTCAGTCCCATGATTCAAATATTATTCGGGTCAGTCCCACGATTCAAAGCTTATTCGGGTCAGTCCCGCGATTAAAGCTTGTTCGGGCCAGTCCCATGATTTGAATTTCCTTCTCTAGTCAGTCCCAATTTTAAATTTCTGCTCGGGTCAGTCCCGTTTTAATTTCCTGTTTGGGTCAATCCCATTTCAAAAAAAAAAAAAAAAAAAAAATCATCAAAAAAAATCAAAAAAAAAAAAATCAAAAAAAAAAAATGTTAAAGAGGTCGATCCTCATTTCAGAAGCGTCCATTGCAGCCGAATAACACAGGTAAGTATTTGGTGTCTATTTCTTTGTCTCAAGTTTTTTCAAAACTCAGACAAAGAGGGGCAAACTGTAGACACCAAATTTTGGTGTAATTTCATTTGCTGTTTATTTTTAATTTTTTCATTTTAGTTTTATTCGATTTTTAGTTTTATTTTTATTTTTTAAGTTGTTAGCATAGAATCTCTTGGAAAATGAATGAAAATGAGAAAGTGAAAAGAAAAGAGGAGAGAAAAGAAAAAAAAAAAAGAAAATTGCCCACAAAATATGTTTTATGTCTTCTAAATTCAATCTTTTGGCATTTTGTTTATTTTTGTTAAGTTATTTTGAAAAAAAAAAAGAAGAAAAAAAAAAAAGGAGAAAAACGATGAAAATGGGAAATGGAAAAGAAATGGAAATTGCACTCTATTGTTCTAGTTTATTTTTCATCAAATGTTAATTATTTTGTTTTGGTTATTTCTTTTTATTATTATCAATTTTGTTTGTTTCAACAAAAAAAAAAAAAAAAAAAAAAAAAAAAAGATCTCCAATTCTGCCGGATGACATCTCAGTCACCACTCACCATTTCCTTTCAAACACTCCACTACCCTTAAACCACTCATTTTCCATTCCACTACCTCAGCTCACAACAACATTTTCCCTGCCTTGGTATCATCGACAAGGGGAACCAGAGAGGGGGCCATGCGAGTTGTGAGCTGCAACTTCCCTGTTCTGTCCGAGAGTGCGTGAGAGAGGAGATAACCGTGCAAGCTTCATCATTTACTTCATCACTCGAAAGCTGCGGTGTCATTCTTCACCTTCAACCATCCGTGATCAATATAACCACAATCACCACAGCTGCAACTACTGCACGCAAAATGATTGATGAAGTTGCATGTTTTGATCCAAAGCATCAAGGAAAATGGCGGCAAAGCTGCAACTGGAAAATTGCGGCACTTTATTCCTTTCTTTGGTTGATATTTCTTGTATCTCTGGTAGCCACCGATCCAGATTTTCTGTTTTGGTCTTGTAATGAAACTGTCACTCGAATTGGTTGATGATTAGGAGTGATGTTTTGTGGTTGTTGATGTTTGTTTGGTGATGCATTTGGTTAATAATGAAATACAGCATATCATATAGGAAAGGAAACCAGAATTGCAGAAGGCCTTCTACGTGGTTGCATGGTTTTTGCATGAAGCTAACTTCAAAAATTGCACTTTGACCCCCTAAGTTCCCCTTTGTTGCACTGTGACCCAATTATGCTTTAATTTCTTGCAATTGAGTCCTAAAGTATTTGCAATCTGAACCATGACTTGACCTTTTCATCACTCTTGAACCTTTAAAGTTCTTAAATGTTCTAATTGGGCTCACATGACTGATTAACGTTTGCAATTGGATCCCTTTTATGTGATTTTACCTTGATATTTTTTTTTTACATAAATTGTGAACAATCTTAATAGATTTCTAGGATAAAATCATGAAAGCTTAATAACTTGGAGGCATTTATGGTCTTGGTTTCGTTTGATTTAAGTTTTTGCTTAGATAATATTGTTTTTTAACTTTGATAAATAATTTGCCATTTCTTTTTTTCATGATTTTTGCATTTTGACTGTGAGGAATTCCACCTTAGACCATCCATTTTAGCACTCCACTTCAGATTCTTGGGACTTTTTTTTATTTGAGATCGAGTTTTGCTTGCACGTGCATGATCTATTCCATACTTGATTTTCGTTTCGTGATTAATTTTCATTTTTGTGTTTAATGGTTGTTTCATGTGATCATTTGATAATTTAAGTGGTACCTTGACCCGTTTATTATTTTGGAGGGTAAATTAGTAATTTCACTTCATTAGGGCGTCAATTCAAGGGAGGTACACTCTATCCCTCATTTGCACTTCATTTGACCCTACGTGCTCCTACGTGTTATGTGAATATGCATGTCTATTTCGCTTTTCCTTCTTTTTCCTTAATTCCTTGCATTTATTTCGTTTACTTTTACTTTTATTCAAGTATTCTTTTAATGGGGTATGTGTACACCTCTTGGCTTGTAATAGTTAGGGATTTAATCATTTTATTCCTTTTCCCCCTTTTAGATTGTAGTAGGGTTTCCCTAATGTAATACCGTACCCAATGTGCATGAATTCCCTAGGCTCATGCATTTTTAAATCCACTCTACCATTTTATACCCTCATCACACTTTCATTTTTCCTCCCATTTTGCACACGAGCACCTTTGTGTTTCTTCACTTGCACACGAACACTTTTATCATCACTTGCACACATGCACTTCATATTATCATTTCACATACCGTACCTTGCCCACTCACGTGCACATTTTCCTTTACATTTTTATTGTTTATTATTACTTTTTCAAACTCATGTCCTCACATTGCATACATGCATTCCATTCATTTGCATCCCACTCGCATTATTCGTGACTTCTTCAAAGGATCGTTATTGGGCTTCACAATTAATGTGATTGGTACCACTCAACCTTTGAAGAGAAATTTCCCCCAATACCCCTAGGTCTAGGGTTTGCATTCATGTAGTGCATCTAAATGTAATAAATTCTTTGGTTAAAACAGAAAAATCTTTGATTAAATCATGCAACTAGCCTTGGTTAGGTCAAAGGGGTGCCTTGGATTTTATCCTTGCCTTCCCCTTTGTCAAATGTGACTCCCGAACCTTTTTCTTTGGTTTACGTAGACTAGGAGTCGTTTAAAAAGGGTTTCTCACTACTTTTTCCTATTTTTTTAAAAATACATTTTTTAGGTGACTTGGTACACCTTAACTCATTACCAAGTGGCGACTCCGTATTTAGTTTTAATAACCCTTTTTAAACTATAATTTTGGGTCAAATCGTCGCATTCTCAAACCCCCATTTAGACCCATTTTTCTTTTAAATCACAATTCATTTTCCAATCACAAATTGCCTCGAAAAATACATTTTTTAAATCATTTATTCATTTTATCAAAAAATGGGGCGCGACAGTTGGCGACTCCACTGGGGACATTCGAGAGTCCGAGCAAATTTGATTTAATCAACCTTTTTCTTCTTTTAATCTTTTCATATATCACATTTGGGTGTTTAGGATTGCATTTTTTCTTTTATTAGGATTTTTGCATTTCACGCGTATCCAACTACTCCCTCGCTCGTGAATGTATGATTGGTTGATTGGATGTATGTTTATTTACTTATCTCGCGCTTTGCATTGCATTTGGGTGGGGGGACATACCCTAGAGCCTCGCGTTGGTTCTTGATCCCTCCCCTCCAAACGAGCACTAGCATACGTGCATACGCTTTATTTACTTATCCCTCCTTTATTTTTCTTTTAGTGGCTTGTCACGCCACTCCACCCTATTAGGATTTTAGGCGACCCACTTGGACGTGTGATCGTGACACGACGTGTGCGTAGCACGATCCGAGGGGTCACTCAATCTTCCACTTTAGATTTTGGGTTGATAGCCTTTAGCTTCTAGTCGAAGGTTGAGGATTTTGTATAGATTCACTCAGACATGTAGCCGTGACACGACGTGTGCGTAGCAATGTCTGGGGAATCGCTCGAGCCACCGACAAGGAACCTTGGGATTGATGACCCTTGGTTTCCAAGTCTGAAGGCTCGGGGACCTAAAACCTATTGAGTCTAGCTGCATTAGTGAGCCAATACCTCATGCATCCATGATAGTTTACCTAAGGTAGAGTCTGCCTTACCCTGTTAGGGACACGATTCACGAGGGGAGGGATCCAACCCCTCTTTCCCTTTTATTGCTTTATTTCTTTGTATTGATTTCGTTGCTACAATGTGTTATGTGTATTTATCTGGCTGAACTAACTTTTCTTGGTTTTTGTCTCCATTGCATTCATTAGCCCTAGGAAATAAGAGTCCTGGCATGGCACTCTCTAGAAATCTACCCCGTTTGATGTGACACGTTTAAATTTAATGTTTCGCATGCGTAATATGAACACATTTCATTTTAGTCTCACCCCGGCATACAAAAGGGGGTCCTTTAGGTCATCTTTCTTTTCAATTGCATATTTTACCGCTTTAATAAACTGGCATCACGCATAAACCATAGAAAGGGAATGCCATTTAGGGAATCCTACATTAGGGATAAGCCAACCCTGTGTTCCCGTGGGTATCTAACCCTATCTTGGGAATTGCACGTTTAAATTCATGATTAACCAGAGAAATGGGACCCGTAGGTAAGGTATTTGACACCGGGTTTTGTTTCTAGATGGAAAGTCCTCGCCGAGTCCAACAGATGTTAGTAGTACCGCCGGAGGTACAAAGATGGCCCACATTGCTTTCACCCAGTGAGATTAACCAAGTAGCCATTCGATTAGGGCACATCGGGGATTTCGGGAACATTAAGTCCGACGGTTACTTGGTGGAAGCTTTGGTGCATCTATGGGACCCCGCTTGTTCTGTTTTTGGACTAGGAAAGAGGGAAATGATCATAACAATTGAGGAGATCGCTGGATTTCTCAATTTGCCGATTCAAGGAACTGCCGTGATATTTCCATTAGTGTCTGACAAGGCCGAATTCTGTCGCTTCACCGGTTTAAAAGAGTCAGCAATACGAGGGTCGGATCAAAATATAGAGGCAAAGTTCTTATTTGACCGATTCGCGTTAAGGGATGGGTTTGAGATGCACATAGGAGATTTCTCGTTCACCTCCAAGGAAATTTGGGAACGAAAGAGAGTATGGGTGTACAGTTTGGTTATGGCTGGAACTTATTTTTTCCCTAGAAAAGACAAAAAGATAGCCTTTAATCTCACTAAAACCTTGTACGACCTGTTCCTAGGAGTGAAAGACAAACAGTATTCTATTGTACCGACCGTTTTGGCAGATATCTTCATAGCCTGCACTACTTGTCAGAGAGGGAGAAAGTTCTTTTGTGGTTCAAACTGGATTTTACATGTATGGGGTATGGAGCACTTCATGAGACGACCGTCTATCCCCGAGAGTCTACCCATGACTGCGTACGACTGGATAGCCACACATTATAAGAGGGTCAAGAGAGAGGATCTGCCATGTGATGCATCCGAGTTTGTGGATTTCTTGAAGAATATGACTGATCAAAGTATTAGATGGGTATTGGATTGGACCAATTGTATGAAACCCGTTCTTCGCACCCAAACATCCGAGTTTGTTCTCTTACTGGGCACCCAAGGAGTCACCGCATACGTACCAAAGAGGTTTCTTAGACAGTTAGGACGTACCCAAGAAGTGCCGCCTGCATTTGATGTGAGTGAGTTTACCATCATTTTCAATGGAGAAACGTGCCCAAGCCAACTCCTTATGAAAGATCGGGTTATTGAGGCCTGGGTGACGCTATCTGATGACGAGAGCTTTAGATACATCCCGGAGCTTAAGCAGGGGGGATTGACCACTCCGCAATACGAAGACTGGGTAAGAGGATCCGCTGCGCAAGAAATTCAAGATGAGCCATCTGAGGAGGTGAAAAGGTTGAAAGCCATTGTCGAAGCAAAGGATAGGGAAATTCTGCAGTTAAGTAAGTCTGCCGAAGCATACAAAGGGATGGCGGAGCAAAACAAGCAATTGTATGAAAATGAACGAGAAAAGCGTCAGGAGCTGAAAAGGAAGTGCGGAGAATTATATGATCAAGCTGAACGCGTTAGAATTCCATATGCTAGAGAAACAAAGGACTCTGTATTAGATAGGCTTAGAAGTTTTGGCAATCTTGTACGGAGTCGTCTTCGTGACATGATGTAAATATTGGCAAGTTTATCAATGAAAGCGATTTTCCTTTTGAACTCATTTGGTATTATTGTCAAAAACAGGTTTGTGGTACGGGTCCCATTTCGAAGGTGTTGCATCATGCTAGGCCTACCCTTGGCACAAAAGGGCCCCCCGATAGGACATGCATCCGAATTTTTGGAATATCTACTAACTCTTGTCTTTTTCTTTCTCTTTGTTTTATTTTTGTTAAAAAAGCTAAGCCAGGGGTAAATCTAAAAGCGAGCCATTTCAT
Organism: Coffea arabica; assembly: GCF_036785885.1. Taxonomy (NCBI): domain Eukaryota; kingdom Viridiplantae; phylum Streptophyta; class Magnoliopsida; order Gentianales; family Rubiaceae; genus Coffea; species Coffea arabica. The sequence goes on from NC_092313.1 coordinate 77,017,087, forward strand.
GTTTTCAGGTAATATTTAAACATAGCTTCTCGTCGAAGCCCCATTATCACGCGATCCCGAAGTAAAGCCCAAAGGAATCGTGTAGACATGAGTACTCAACCGGAATCGTCTGACAAGACCGCTGCAACTATCCAGCCGGAAGTCACAAGTCCCGGGGTTCAGTTGACTGAATTGTTTACAAAATTTGGGGAAATGGCATCTGAAATGGCCGCTCAAAAGAAGTTGATCGACGAGCTCGTTAGTAGCGGAGTGCAACCTGAACCTGTGCCTGCCACACAACCACAATCCGAACCATTTGTTATTCCGCCAATTCAAACCACGTTACCATTTGTTATTCCTCCAATTCAAACCACGTTTGAGGGAATTGTCAACCCGCAATATGCTTATACTCAAAATCCTCCGTTCTATCCTCTCTATGGACAGGGATTTCATCCTCAGGGTGGTCAAGGTGGTCCAAGCATGCCTCCAGATCCACACATTTTTTATCAGACTACTGCAGAGCCTTTTGTGCCGGAGAACATTGTTCAAACCAAGCCGGAAGTGGGGGAGTCATCTGTCCCAATTGATCTAAAGTTACTTAAGCGGTTGGACCGTTTCGATGAGTTCATCCGGAAAAGCCAAGGTTTAAGCAAGCAAGGGGTGCTAGACTACGATGATTTGTGCCTGTTTCCAAATGTACAGCTGCCAGTGGGATTCAAGACCCCGAAGTTCAACAAATATGATTGTACGGGCAACCTGAAGACACACTTGCGTTTGTTTGCCAACAAGTTGGGTAGACCAGTGGATGACGAGAACTTGCCGTTAAGGTTATTCCCGGAAAGTCTAGAAGGCGACGCCCTTGATTGGTATTCGAATTTAAAGCCGGAGGAGGTGAAGACCTGGGTTGATCTGTCCAATGCTTTCATCAGGCAGTACGAGTATAACTGCGAGTTGGCTCCGACACGAACTACGTTGGAAGGGACGAAAAGAAAACCCTCCGAGGATCACAAGACTTATGCCAAGAGGTGGAGAAAAGTAGCTGCAAAAGTCGAGCCACCAATGACCGAGGACGAAATCATACGTACTTTCATAAAAGCACATGATCCGCCGTACTTTGAAGAGATTTTCCGTATGACCGGATGTTCGTTTGCTGCAATTGTAAATAAACTTGAGGAGTTTGATGACTTCGTAAGAGCTGGGAAGATTGTTAATGTCTCTGCTCTCAAATCCCAGTTGGATGCTTTACAAGGGCAAGGAAGCAATGTGAAAAAACCACAGTTCAAAAAGAAGGAGGGGGATGCAGCCTTTATCTGGAACCAAAACCCTTCACCCCGACCCCGATACCAACACAATCCAACCTACCAACCACATTACCCTTACTACTCAGACCCGCACCATGTATATACTACCAATATCCACCACCCTCGACCTCGCCCGAGCTATCTTAACTCACCTGTAGCCCCTTTTCAAATCACTCAACCAAGTCCACCCCAAAATCGACCTCGCCCTCCATATAACCCAAGATTTCCTCCCCCAAATAGACCTGTTTACAACCATACTCAACCTCCTGAACCTTACAACCGACCCCCTAGCCGTACATTTACCAATTTAGGCAGGCCTTTAGACCAACTGTATGACCAGTTAAAGGCCGCCGGGAAAATTGGTATGGTACCCCCTCCTACCTATCCATATGGTATGCCCGCTTGGTATAACCCGCAAGCTGTCTGTGCTTATCACTCGGGGGCACCCGGACATTCCACTTTGGACTGCAAGGCTCTTAAGCATAAAGTTCAAGATATGATTGAATCTGGAGAAATTGTAATTAGAAAGAGGGAGGCACAAGGGCCGAATGTAAATAGGAACCCCTTGCCGGAACACGTTAATACCATTGGGGTCATTCTGGATGACACGGAGTACGTGGAACAAGTCAAAGAGATGGCTAGGGAAGCTGAGGTGTTTGGGATCACAGACCAGCCATTTGTCATAGAGTTGCCATCCGAAGAAGATAAAAAGCCTTTTATCTTGGATCTCACACCAACTGAGAGTGAGGCTTTAGAGCCAGTATTCATCGAATTCCCGAAGCAAGAACCTGTTTTAAGTCTGCAGCAAGTGCCATGGAATTACGATGAACCTGTCATACAGATTGGGGAGAAGTCAATTGCAAAGAAGGAAGTGTCAGTGGTTACCAGATCGGGGAAGACTGCCAGTCCGTTTGAAACTGCCATTCCGATTCCAGCAAATAACTCCGAGCCGCCCGTTAAACCAACAATCACCGAGAGAGAAGCCTTGGATTTCCTTAAGAGACTTCAGAGAAGTGAGTACAATGTAGTTGAAAAGCTGAGCAAGTCGCCTGCCCAGATATCCATGTTAGATTTACTCTTTTCTTCAGATAGGCATAGAGACGCGCTGATCGAGGTGTTGACCAAAGCTCAAATCCCTAAGGACATTTCAGTTGATAATTTCTCACATGTGGTTGGGAACGTATTATTCACCAAACAAATCACTTTCTCTGACGAGGAATTGCCGGCGGAAGGCATTGGACATAACAAGGCCCTGTACATAGTTGTGAGGTGCAACGGAAAAATGCTGCCGAAGGTATTGATTGACAATGGATCCGCTCTTAATATCTGTCCCTGGAGCACCTTGGAAAAGCTAGGATTGCAAGACGTCAAGCTGAGGCCTTCAGGGACCATAGTCCGAGGTTTTGATGGAGCGCAAAGAGAGCCAATAGGAGAAATTGATTTAGTAGTTGAAATGGGGCCCGCCCAGTTTCAAATAACCTGCCAAGTCATGCACTTTCTTAGTGTTTACAATGTTCTACTTGGAAGGCCGTGGATTCATAAGTCTGGGGCTGTGCCTTCTTCATTACATCAGTTGCTGAAGTTTGTAGTAAATGACAAGCTGATAACTATATTTGCCGAAGAGGATTGCCTTGTAATCACCGATTCTGGGTCAAAAGAGGATGGAAGCCGCAATGTCACCATGACTCCTCATAGCACGGCTGACATCGTCTCTGTAAGTTGGATCACAAACGAGGAGCGAGCTTTACCAAAGGCCAGTGTCATGATGGCCAAAGAAATGATCCGTGGAGGCTATGAATTTGACAAAGGGCTGGGACGAGATTTGCAAGGAATTCTGAAGCCAGTGGAGATTGTGGAGAAAAAGGATTCATTTGGTTTGGGTTTCCGACCGACTGCCAAGGACATCAGAGAGATGAAGGAACGCAAGAAAGCGGAGAAAGAAGGAAGGCAAGGGGCTCTTGACATTCCACCACTGCATTATACTTTCCCACGACCAGCCGAGGTGATCATGTCGGAAATTAACCCAGTTGATGAAATTGAAGCTAGTTTGGCCCAATTGTTCGTTGGGGCAACATTTGAAGATAGTTTTCCAGACAAAGCTGAATTTCCTGACATCCCCGAAGGGTCAATTCCCAATTGGACAGCCGAGTTTCTGCCCGTTCGGAAGGAGTTTCGGTAAACTGAAAGGGGTTTATCATTCATGTGAATTCATGAAAATACTTTTGCATCTGTAAATAGCCAATGAAAACAATTTTACTTTTGACTAACATTTGCACATGTAAATATTGTTAAGTTTTCATTTCCATTTGCTTTCAATCAAAGGCTTTATAGAAAGTGCACAAGTTTTTCTTGTCATGTTGTGTTGTTTATTCGCTTGTTTATATTTATATTGCTTGTTCATTTGTTTGTTGTATACTTATCTGCTTATTATCCCACATTCGTTAATTCTTTCAGAAGGCCAAAAATAAAATTATTTGACCCTTTGGATATCACAATTCTGGAATTCAATAACGGCCATCTCTATATCACTCATGACTTGGAGGTCTGTGAATCCGAACTCCAAAGCGAGAGTGATAATGAGGAGGTATTCGATTCTTTTGCAAAGGACCTTGAACAATATGAGGAAAAACCAAAACCGAACCTGGAAGAAACAGAAAAGGTTAACATTGGCACTGAGGATGAAGTTAAGGAGGTGCAAATTAGTATTCATTTGAGTGAAAGACAGAAAAATGAGATGCTTGAATTCTTGACCATGTTCCAGGATGTATTTGCGTGGTCCTATGATGATATGACTGGCATTTCAACTGATGTGGTAGTGCATAGGTTACCCACAGACCCTTCTTTTCCACCCGTAAAGCAAAAACCCAGAAAATTCAAACCAGATATGAGTCTCAAAATAAAAGAGCAAATTGAAAAACAACTCAAAACCAACATTATCATTGTTTCCCATTACCCAATTTGGCTTTCGAATCCAGTCCCTGTTCCAAAAAAGAATGGAGAGGTGCGAGTTTGCGTTGATTATAGAGACCTTAATAAAGCCAGTCCTAAAGATGATTTCCCTCTACCAAACATTCACATTCTCTTAGACAATACTGCCGGACATGAGATTGAATCCTTTTGCGATTGTTTTGCTGGCTACCACCAAATTTTGATGGCAGAAGAGGATAGGGAGAAAACTGCTTTCATTACCCCTTGGGGTACCTTTTGCTACCGAGTCATGCCTTTCGGTTTAAAGAATGCAGGAGCAACGTATCAGAGGACCATGACAACCTTATTTCATGATATGATCCACCGGGAGATGGAGGTCTACGTGGATGACATCATAATCAAGTCTAAAAGGACGGAGGACCACTTGGATGATTTGAGGAAGCTATTTGAAAGGCTGCGAAAATACAATTTGAAGTTAAATCCTGCGAAATGCGCCTTTGGGGCACCAGCTGGTAAATTGTTGGGTTTCATCGTGAGCAAGAGAGGCATAGAGATAGATCCAGCAAAAATCAAGGCGATTCGAGATATGCCAGTGCCAAAGACTCAGAAAGACGTGAAAAGCTTCTTAGGAAAGATCAACTTTATTGGGAGGTTCATTGCCCAATTAACGGCCACATGTGAGTCGTTGTTCAAATTATTAAGAAAGAATGTGCCGTTGTACTGGAATGAGGAGTGTCAACAGGCTTTCGACAAGATTAAAGATTATTTGCTGCAGCCTCCGGTCCTGGTGCCACCCAAACCGGGCCGACCATTGATCATGTACTTGTCTGTACTCGATGGAGCAGTAGGGTGTGTTCTAGGTCAGCACGATGACTTTGGAAGGAAAGAACAAGCCATTTACTATCTAAGCAAGAAGTTCACGTAGTATGAGGCTAATTATTCATTCATTGAGAAAAGCTGTTGTGCATTGGCCTGGGCATCCCAAAAATTGAGACACTACCTGTTGAGCCATACCATTTATCTTATTTCCCGATCTGATCCTTTGAAGTATCTTTTGGAGAAACCGATGTTAACCGGACGCCTGGCCAAATGGCAGATAATTCTCTCAGAGTTTGATATTGTTTTCACTTCATAAAAGGCGGTCAAGGGGCAAGCTATAGCGGATCATTTGGCGGAAAATCCAAGGGATGATGATTATCAGCCACTTCATACGTATTTCCCTGATGAGAAAGTTTTATTCGTAGGCGCTACAGATGATATAAGTGAACAAAGCCCTGAATGGAGGCTTTTCTTCGATGGAGCTTCGAATTCCCTCGGAGCTGGAATTGGAGCCGTTCTGGTTTCACCCGAAGGGAAGCACTATCCTGCCGCTGCCAAATTGCAATTTGCTTGCACAAACAACATGACTGAGTATGAAGCTTGCATTTTTTGTCTCAAAATGGCTTTAGAAATGGAAATCAAAGAGTTGATAGCTTTTAGTGACTCAGATTTGCTCGTGCACCAAACCTTGAAGCAGTGGATAACCAAAGATTCAAAAATTCTGCCCTACCATTGTAGTCTGCTCACTCTGGCCAAACAATTTCAAAACTTGGAGTTCAGACATCTCCCGCGAGCCCGAAACGCATTTGCTGACGCTTTGGCCACCTTGGCTTCTATGATCCAGTATCCAGATGAGTTGAAGATCGAACCGATCCAGATTCAATTTCAAGACAAGCCTGCCCACTGTTGGGTTGTAGACAAGTCCTCGGACAATATTCCTTGGTATAATGATATTAAGGAATTTCTTAAAACTGGGTCTTACCCTCTGCATGCTAGTACCAAGGACAAGAGCTTTCTGCGTAGAATGGTTTCAAAATTCTTCTTGAGTGGAGAAGTTTTGTATAAAAGAACCTCAGATTTGAACCTTTTAAGGTGCATCGATGAAGATGAAGCTCAGTATATGATGAAAGAAGTGCATAGTGGCGTCTGTGGACCTCACATGAATGGCCATTTGCTAGCGAAGAAAATCATGAGAACCGAATATTTCTGGCTTACTATGGAGCATGATTGTATAGACTTTGTCCGGAGATGTATAAAATGTCAAATGCACGGTGATGTAATACACACTCCACCCACTGAGTTGCATAGTATGATCGCCCCGTGGCCCTGTTCAATGTGGGGTATGGACGTGATTGGTACAATCGATCCACCCGCTTCAAATGGACATCGATTTATATTGGTGGCAATTGAGTACTTTACCAAATGGATTGAAGCGGAGTCGTTTAAACATGTGACGAAGAAGGTAGTTGCCAATTTCTTGAGAGATCACATCATCTGTCGCTTTGGAGTGCCCGAAACGCTTATTACAGACAATGCCAAGAATCTGAACAATGACATGGTGGATGGATTATGCGAGCAGTTCAAGATCAGACACCGTAACTCCGCCATTTATAGGCCCCAGATGAATGGAGCTGTAGAAGCCGCAAATAAGAATCTGAAGAAAATTATCCGCAAAATGACAGAAAAGCATCGCGATTGGCATGAAAAGTTGCCTTATGCATTGATGGCATACCGGACTTCTATTCGGACATCGACTGGGGCAACGCCATATTCACTTATGTATGGGATGGAAGCTGTATTACCAGCTGAGGTTGAAATTCCGTCGCTACGAATCCTTATGGAAGTTAAATTGGAGGAGGCCGATTGGATCAAGCAGCGCCATGAGCAATTGACTTTGATAGATGAGAAGCGATTCAATGCTATCTGTCATGTGCAATGCTATCAAAAACGTGTGGCCCGAGCTTACAACAAAAAAGTCCATCGGCGGGCATTTGAAGAAGGTGATAAGGTACTGAAGCGAATTTTGTCAATGCAAGATGAAGCTAAAGGCAAGTTCGCTCCAAATTGGCAAGGGCCGTTCATTATCCAAAAGGTATTACCTGGCGGAGCTCTTATTTTGGCGGAAATGGATGGACGGGTTTTCCCTCAACCCATCAACTCAGATATGTGCAAAAAGTTTTTCATTTGATCATGCAAATTTTCTTTAGAAATTCATGCAAATGGCGAAATGCAAGTCAGGCCATCTTCTTTTACACTAAAAAAACATTTTATCTCTACTTGTCCCCTTTGAGCCATCAGAATTGACAAATTTCGTTTGATAACCCTTGAGAATTGCAAACCCCACACTGGGGCAAATTTGTTTCGAAAAAAAAAAAAAACCCTACACTGGGGCAAATTTAGTTTTCAAAGAAAAATGCAAAAAGTGAGGAAAATACAATGAAAAATGCAAAGAGAGAAAATTTGATCAAACTGGGGCAAATTTTCCTCAGTTTCGGAGTTGTTCTCAAAAGGGTGCAATCTCAAGTTATTTCACCCCCCGTATCAAATCTGCTTTCAAGCCTCAACCTTTCTTGAAAAACATCCCACCGGACCTCATTACAAAAGCCCAAAGTCCTGATTTTCGTCACTTGCTGCATTTCTATTAGGAAATTTGTTAATCAACTGGCAGGTGATGTCTATAATGCTTTCGCCTAATCTCACAAGGGAAATGCATTCTACTGATGCCAGAAATCTTCAATTCATATTTCTGAGTCGATAATGGTCGAGATATTTCATGGTTCTCTAGGTGAAAACCCGAAAGGGCGCCTCGAAAAAAAAAAAAAAGAAAAAAAAACACCAAAAAGGGTGGGGGCAACCTTGGTGAAAACCCGAAAGGGCGCCAAGATAGGTTTTCTCAACAGACAAGCTCAAGAAGGAACAGCCGGTGACCTGGTTCATTTGGGGTTTTCCTCATATTTGTGATACTTCTGCCAATATCGGATTCCGAAGAGAAAATATCCAAAGTTTTGAATATGATATTCGTTGGTTAAATTTGTATTTGTTCTTTACAAATATTCTTTTGCAAAATGTATCTTTATAAACCTCTTGGTTATTCTCAAATTATTTGTGTATGAATGCTTATGATTGTCTACATTCTTTTGCATGCTCATCTTTGCCTAACATAGGAAATCATCTTGCATATACATTGATTTTTATATGACTAATTTTCATGCATCATTCTTTCACCATTAAATTCAAATGAATGATAAACCCTGAGGTTTGTGCAAAGATAGGGGATTCAATCATCAGTTACAGGGAGTAACATACAACAAAGCTACCACCTGGATTGGGTGACGTGGTAAATCTGCATTTTATCAGTCTCAGAAATTGAAAGGTTTAAGGCAGACGCCGCCGAGCCGAAATAAAAGCATCATAAGACTCATGTTTACACGACTCTCAAGGCAAACCGGATCAAATAATGGTGGCAAGCCCATTATTTCTTCTTTTCTTGCAGGAATGTTGCATTTACAAACAAAAGCAGCCACTCTCTTTTTGGCACCTAAACCGATGTCAGACAAAGCTTCCCAGTAAACAAGGATCGATGTTATTTGCAAGACTCGATCATAAGAAACAGCATCAGCTATCGTTTCAGTCACAGAAATCCAAATTTCCCTCTTGGTACAAAAGTTGAACTATTCAAAAAAAAAAAAAAAAAAACTTAATTCATTGTTTAAACTTCCCCAGTGAAATTCCGTTTTAAATTCCTGTTCGGGTCAGTCCCGTTTTAAATTCCTGTTCGGGCCAGTCCCGTTTTAAATCCTTATTCGGGTCAGTCCCGTTTTAAATTCCTGTTCGGGTCAGTCCCGTTTTAAATTCCTGTTCGGGCCAGTCCCGTTTTAAATTTCTGTTCGGGCCAGTCGCCCTTTGGTTGGGTATTGGTGCAACATTACCTATTGATAAATCCCTAACTTTGGGTCTTTTTTAATTCAATTGTGAAATATGTGTATCTAGGGAATAGTCGCTTCAAAGTGAATTCTCCCTAGATACACATATTCAATTCTGACTCTATATTCTAAAATAGAATATATGAATTTATTAACGATTCAAAACCTATTTTCATCTAAAATAAAAAAAAGACGAAAGAAATTCAATAGATTTAAAACTTATTTTTTCGGTAAAAAAATTACCAACTGTTTTTCGAGAATGCCCAATATCTCTTTTACATCTTCTATGTGGAAATGTTCAATTTTCATAAGATCTTCTTGACTATTATTCAAAAGGTCCAATAATGTATATATATTGGACCTTTTGAGGCAATTGTAGATCCTTGGGGGCAATTCTGATTGGTCAATAAAAATCGATTTTAATGCTATTTCTTTTTTGTTTTTTCTGAGTTTATCCAATTTATCATGAAAGAAAAAAGGAGCTAAAGGAACCGTGTGTTGATTGTTCTCTAAATGTGAGTTTTGTTCTTCCATATGTAAAAATGGAATAAATAAATCAATCAAATTGCGGGAGGCTTGATGAAGTGCTTCTTTCGGAGTTAAACTTCCGTTTGTCCATATTTCGAGAAAAAGTATCTCTTGTTTTTCATTCCCATTCCCATAAGAATGAATACTATAATTCGCATTTCGAATAGGCATAAATACAGCATCTATAGGATAACTTCCATCTTGAAAGTTCTGTGGCGTTTTTATAAGATATCCTCGATTTCTCTCGATTTCTAATCTAATACACAAATTGATTGGTTCCATCAATCTAGCTATATGTTGTGTATTATCAACGATTTCTACATAAGGCGGTAAGACGATATCTTGAGCAGTTACATATCCAGGACCCCTGACACAAATAGATGCATCACAAGTTCCATATAGATTACTTCTGAATACAATTTCTTTCAAATTCATTAAGATTTCATGTACCGATTCTTGAATACCCGCTATGGTAGAATATTCATGTGCGACTTTCTCAGATTTTACACGTGTGATACATGTTCCTTCTATTTCTCCAAGCAAAGCTCGTCGCATTGCAATGCCTATCTAATGAGACTATTTTAGTAAAATTTAATTGTCTCAACTCCCGGGCGATCGCGCCAAAAATTCGAGTTCCTTTTGGATTTCCTTCTTGGTCAATAACAACTGCAGCGTTGTCATCATATCGTATTATCATACCATTGTCACGTTTGAGTTCTTTACAGGTACGCACAATTACAGCTCTGACGACTTCTGACCTTTCTAGGGGCATATTTGGTACTGCTTCTTTGATCACAGCAACAATAACATCACCAATATGAGCATATCGACGATTGCTAGCTCCTATGATTCGAATACACATCAATTCTCGAGCCCCGCTGTTATCTGCTACATTTAAATGGGTTTGAGGTTGAATCATATCATTTTGAAATCTGTTCTTTCAATGCAAAGGACGAAGAAAAAAAGAAATATTCTTTGTCTAAAATAAAAAAATTGCAATTTTCCAAGACTCATTTCTATTGGTTCTACTTTATTTATCCTTTATCTCGAAATAATGAATTGAGTCCGTATAGGCATTTTGGATGCTGCTATTGAAATAGCCCTTCTAGCTATATGTTCTGTTACTCCACCCATTTCATAAAGTATTCGACCCGGTTTAACAACAGCTACCCAATATTCGGGAGATCCTTTCCCCGAACCCATACGTGTCTCGGCAGGTCTCGCTGTAATCGGTTTGTCTGGAAATATACGTACCCATATTTTTCCACCACGGCGTACATTTCGTGTCATTGCTCGTCGACCTGCTTCTATCTGTCTAGATGTGATCCAAGCGGGTTCAAGTGCCTGAAGAGCAAATTTACCGAAACATATACGATTCCCTCGATAAGATATTCCTTTCATTCTTCCTCTATGTTGTTTACGGAATCTGGTTCTTTTGGGGTTATAGTTGATGGTTCTTTCTGAATTACATCTCTACTACAGAACCAGACGTGAGAATTTCTTCTCATCTGGCTCCTCGCGAATTTGAATAAAAGGATTCAAAAATAAAAAATTTGAATTTGAGGTAAGATACAATTTTCATTAATTAATAAAATAGACATGTATTTTTAAATTTAATATATTGAATCGTGGGATTCTTTGAGATTTCATCTAATATATAAGTTTCCATCGTTCCCATCACTTCTTACTTTAATGTTTAGGTCCAAATTTTACAACGGAGCTTAGTAATGAAATTTGTTCTTGAGTCAATTTTCTCAGTCTTTATTGTCTCGAAGCTCTTTATTTTTTTTTTGTTTTATTCTATAATGTTCTACTATAAA
>NC_092313.1:77055884-77301657 GCF_036785885.1 Coffea arabica
TCCGGAGATGTATAAAATGCCAAATGCACGGTGACATTATACGCGCTCCACCCACTGAATTGCATAGCATGACCGTCCCATGGCCCTGTTCAATGTGGGGTATGGACGTGATTGGTACAATCGATCCTCCTGCTTCAAATGGACATCGATTTATATTGGTGGCGATCGAGTACTTTACCAAATGGGTTGAAGCGGAGTCATTCAAACATGTCACGAAGAAGGTAGTGGCCAATTTCTTGAGAGATCACATCATCTGTCGCTTTGGAGTACCCGAGACGCTTATCACGGACAATGCCAAGAATCTGAACAATGACATGGTAGATGGACTATGTGAGCAGTTCAAAATCAAACACCGCAACTCTGCCATTTATAGGCCTCAGATGAATGGAGCTGTAGAAGCCGCAAATAAGAATCTGAAGAAAATTATTCGCAAAATGACAGCAAAGCATCGCGATTGGCATGAAAAGTTGCCTTATGCATTGATGGCGTACCGGACTTCTATTCGGACATCGACTGGGGCAACGCCATATTCACTTATGCATGGGATGGAAGCTGTATTACCAGCTGAGGTTGAAATTCCGTCGCTACGAATCCTTATGGAAGCTAAATTGGAGGAGGCCGATTGGATCAAGCAACGCCATGAGCAATTGACTTTGATCGATGAAAAGCGATTCAATGCTATCTGTCATGGTCAGTGCTATCAGAAATGTGTGGCCCGGGCTTACAACAAAAAGGTCCATCGGCGGGCATTTGAAGAAGGTGATAAGGTACTGAAGCGGATTTTGTCAATGCAAGATGAAGCTAAAGGCAAATTTGCTCCAAATTGGCAAGGGCCGTTCATTGTCCAAAAGGTATTACCTGGCGGAGCTCTTATTTTGGCTGAAATGGATGGACGGACATTCCCTCAACCCATCAACTCAGATATGTGCAAAAAGTTTTTCATTTGATAATGCAAATTTTCTTTAAGAAACTCATGCAAATGGCGAAATGCAAGTCAGGCCATCTTCTTTTACACTAAAAACATTTTATCTCTACTTGTCCCCTTTGAGCCATCAGAATTGACAAATTTTGTTTGATAACCCTTGAGAATTGCAAACCCCACACTGGGGCAAATGTATTTAAAAAAAAAAAAAAAACCCTACACTAGGGCAAATTTAGTTTTCAAAGAAAAATGCAAAAGTGAGGAAAATGCAATGAAAAATGCAAAAAGAGAAAAAAGCTTATCAAACTGGGGCAAATTTTCCTCAGTTTTGGAGTTGTTTTCAGATAGTGCAATCTCAAGTTATTCCACCCCTCGTATCAAATCTGCTTTCAACCTTCAACTTTTTTCAAAGCACCCCACCGGACCTCATTACAAAGCCCAAAGTCTTGGCTTTCGTCACTTGCTGCATTTCTATTAGAAAATTTGTTAATCAACTGGCAGGTGATGTCCGTAATGTCTTCGCCTAATCTTATAAGGGAAGTACATTTTACTGATACCAGCAATCTTTAACTCATATTTCTGAGTCGATCATGGTCGAGATTTTTCATTGTTCTTTAGGTGAAAACCCGAAAGGGCGCCTCGAAAAGAAAAAAAAAAAAAAACAAACGAAAACAAAAGGGTGGGGGCAACCTTGGTGAAAACCCGAAAGGGCGCCAAGGTAGGTTTTCTCAACAGTCGAGCTAAAGAAGGAACAGCTGGTGACCTGGTTCATTTAGGTTGTTCCTCATATTTGTGATACTTTTGCCAGTGTCGGATTCCGAAGAGAAAATATCTGAAGTCTTGAATATGATATTCGTTGGCTAAACTTGTATTGTTCTTTACAAATATTCTTTTGCAAAATGTATCTTTATAAACCTCTTATTTGTGTATGACTGCTTATGATTGTCTACATTCTTTTGCATGCTCATCTTTGCCTGACATAGGAAATCATCTTGCATATATCATTGATTTTTACAAATTTTTCATGCATCATTCTTTCACTATTGGATTCGAATGGATGATAAACCCTAAGGTTTGTGCAAGGATAGGGGATTCCATCATCTATTAAAGTGGGTGAAGAGCGACAGAACTGCTACATAGATTCGGTGACGTGGTAAATACAGCTTCAGAAATTGAAAAGGGTTCCAAATTACGAGTTCGATTAAGGCAGACGCATCAGAAAAGAGGTAAAAGCATCACAAGACTCATGTTTACACGATTCTCAAGGCAAACCGGATCAAATAATGGTGGCAAGTCCATTATTTCTTCTTTTCTTGCAGGAATGTTGCATTTACAAACAAAAGCAGCCGCTCTTTTTGGCACCTAAATCAATGACAGGCAAAGCTTCCCAGTAAGCAAGGATCGATGTTATTTGCAAAACTCGATCATAAGAAACAACATCAGCTATCACTTCAGTCACAAAGATCCAAATTTCCCTCTTGGTACAAAAGTTGAACTTCTCAGGTAAAAAAAAAAAAAACAAAAAAAAAAACTCAATTCATTGTTTAAACTTCCCTAATGCAGTTCCATTTTAAATTCTTGTTCGGGTCAGTCCCGTTTAAATTCTGTTCGGGTCAGTCCCGTTTTAAATTTCTGTTCGGGTCAGTCCCGTTTTTCAATTCTTGTTCGGGTCAGTCCCGTTTTCAATTCTTGTTCGGGTCAGTCCCATTTTATTTTTCATGTTCGGGTCAGTCCCGTTTAAATTCTGTTCGGGTCAGTCCCGTTTTTCAATTCTTGTTCGGGTCAGTCCCGTTTTATTTTTCATGTTCGGGTCAGTCCCGTGTTAGAATTCCTGTTCGTTGGAATCTTTTGCAGCCCAATAACACAGGTAAGTATTTGGTGTCTACTTCTTTGTCTCAAGTTTTTTCAAAACTCAGACAAAGAGGGGCAAACTGTAGACACCAAATTTTGAATAATTTGTATGTATCATCTATTTCATGATTTTCATTTTAGATTGCTTGCATTTTAGTTCGTCATTGTGTGTTTTGCACTATTAGTTGTTATGATATTTTAGTTTTATTCATTTTCGCCCTTTTAGTTGACCTATTTCATTTGCTATTTATTCTTATCTACTTTTAGTTTTAGTTTTTAGTTTTAGCTTTTAAGTTTAAGATTAGCATGGAAAGAAAGGAAAAGGAAAATTTGTTCACAAAAATATGTTTATTTCTTTTAAATTCAGTTTTTTGGCATTTTATTTTATTAAGTTATTTTGAAAAAAGTGAAAAATGAAAAAATGGAAAATTGCATTTTTGTTGTTTTTAGTTTATTTTTATCTAATGTTAATTAAGTTGTTTTCATCATTAATTATTATTGTTTTATTATTATCATTTTTGTTGTTTAATTAATTAATTAGTTAAAAAAAAACCGCATCATGCACGCTGCAATTTTTTGCAGCGTGCCAAGCATAATTTCAGCAGCACCATCGAAGGGCTGGATGGAAGGCAAGGACAAACCCCTCATCAGCACCCTTCGTATGAGGGTTTAGGAACCTAGGAGTTCCATATAAAAGGCAACAGAGAGAGCAGCAGCCGACAGGGAAAAAATAGAGAGGATTGGCGGCTGAAAATCTGAAGAGGACCGAGAGATTGAGGGAGTTTTCAAGAGAGGTCTGAGAGCAAGAGAAAAAAAAGTAACGGGCTGGGAAAGGAGTCTGAAGAAGAGAGATAGCTACGGGAGTTCCTGAAAGAAGAAATCGAGAGCTAATAGGGAGTTTTTTGGGGAGCAAGAGTGAAGGAACGGCCGAAAGAAATTCTGGAAAGCTAAGAGTGAGCATAGCAGCCGCAACCAAGGAAACTAAAAAAGAGAGAAAAGAGGGAGCTTTGGTAAGAAGAGGGCCACGGAGAGACGAAGGAGAACAAATGGAGGCGTTCGGCTGAACAAAAGAGAGAGAACCAAGAAAGCTTCGTGGAGGAGGAACCCAGATTTGAAGTTTCAGCAGAATTTCTGAGCCTCGTTCAGCGGTACCTGCGACTCGTTAGAAACACATCGCCTTCATTCGATCACGCTAACATCTTCAGGTAACTCTACCTTTTCCTCTGGTTAGTTTTATACGATTCCTACGAGGATGCAAGCTTAGCAAACAAAGAGTGTGGGGTCATTTGCTGGGTTGTTTGTCGATGTGTGGTTTGGGATGTTCCCCATGTTGATTTGTGATTAAATTGGATTTTTTTGAATTAAGGGGACTTGGATGTTGTTGGGTTTTCATTAGCTTCTTATTTGGTTTCTGGATTGCATATTTGGTAGAGTGATTACCGAAAAATGAAAACTTGACAAAAGTTATCTGTTTTGCCTTGTGAATCTGGTGAGAAAGAGAAGGATTGTTGAATCTCTGATCTTTGTAGTGTTATGTGATGCTTTTGTTGGGTCGAGATTCTTGTGGGGGTTAGCTAATAGACTCGCATGTGGTCGGTTGAAATTGCAGCAAGTCTGCACGATGCTTGCTGTATGTTATGTCCGTTGTTTGTAGCTGTCGTCCTTTTGATCTGTTTAAGATTTTATTCAGTTGAAGGATGGGTTTGCAGAATTTGGTGTTCATAGGCAATACTAGTTCTGTGTGTATCTAGGCTCTTTGCTTCTACTTATTTTGGGTTCAGCTTTGGGTAAGGAGGGAAGTATTGAGTTTTGCAGAATGTTGAAACGATTCTTTGTGTTATCCTGCTTTTACGTTTTTTTTTTCCTTTTCAGAAGTTCAGTTGGCTAGATTTGAATGCTCTTGCTCTCTAGTTTCTTATGTTCAGAAATAAAAAGAAAGTTTGTCTGTCTTGCTGTTTAATCTGAACGTTTGGTTAGCGGAGATGTTAGTTGCGTTAGGAGGGATTGAAATTGCATGTTTGAAAAGCCCAAACCTGTTATAAATAAAAGAAACCAGCAGAAATAAGGAAAGCTTCGTATGCCTGCATTTCTTTCCAAGTTTTTTTTACTTGTTTGAACGCCAAAGTCATGTGTTATGTGGTTTAATTTAGAACTTGGGGTGTGGGTATGAGAAAGTTTGATCAAAGTTGTAAAGATTATCGATGGCATGTTGGGAGAATGCTGCAGAACTTTGCCGAAAAAGCTTCTTGTACTGTTAAGTTCTGTTGCAGAAAGTTTGCTTCGTAGCTTGCATGAATTACATGAAATAATTTCTGAAAATTGCTCTTTAACCCCCCAAGTCCCTTTTTGTTCTACTAAGGCCCAAGTAATTGGAACATTTAATCAATTTGATCCTTCTAAGTTTCTCTTTGTGCCACAAAAGCCCAAGCATGTTTTAGTATCTTGTAATTAAGTCCTAAAATCATTGCAACTTCAATCATTGTCTTGGCTTTTTCTTTATTTTTTGGAATCTTTGAAGTGCTTAAACGATTTATTTGGACTTGAATGTTTGAGTAACGCTTGTTTTGGGTCTTTAGTAGATGTTATGCTTGGGGATTGGATGATCATGCCTTTGCCATGGTCTTTAAGTAGTTTTGACTTCATTGAGTTGCAATTGAGGGAAAGTTTGATGTTTTGGTGGATCCAAATTGTTTAGTTTATATCTTATCACTAAATTGGTGCATTAATCTTTTGTTTTTGGTGATTTTAGCCTAAGCTAGTCTTTTCTTGGGTGATTCTAGCCAAGTTGAGTTTGTTTACATCCTTAGTATCACCAACGGGGAGGTATAATCTCTTTTACCCCTTTTGTTTCTCTCCTATGTGGACTAATGTGCTAAGTGAAATTTGCATGTCTATTTCGCTTTCCTAGTTTTATTTTCATTACTTTCATTTATTTCATTTACTTTTGCTTTTTATTTAAGTTATTCTTTATGGGGTATGTGTACACCTCTTAGCTTGTAATAGATAGGGCTGTGGCGAGCAATTTGGTCCATTTTCCCTTTCCCCTTTTGTTTTAGTTAGTGAATGTAATAGGTTCATTAGTTTGGTTGCATGCCTACGTGTTAAGTGTTTAATCGCTTTATTAGGTCCTTGTATATAGTCAAACATGCTAAGTGTTATGTGCTACGTGTTTATAAGTGATTCGCATGTCTACCCGCTTTTTATAGTGTGGATGAATGGAATGGATGAATGTACGTCACCACACTAGTCCAACGCTAGTTGTGGCTTCTTTTATCGTTTCCACTAGTCCAACGCTAGTCGGAATTCATAGAATGGGCTAGTCCAACGCTAGACCCTTAGGGTTTTTCCCTTGTTAGTACATCATTTGCTTGTTCACCACATATCACGCATTTTCCTTAGTTTTATCATTTGGCATGAGCCTCGAACCCCTTTTCCCCTCACTTTAGGTTTTGCATCTCATGCTAGCTATAGGGTTCACTTTGCTTGAGTGTCCCCTTCCGATAAGGAAAACGAGCGAGTATGGTTACTCGATAGCCTTAGCACTCTAGTTTTGCCTTCTAATCAAAGGGAAAATAGAAGTCGAAAAGTTAGGAGTCAACCCCCGTACCCGACTTGTTGCATTCCCCTAGGGTCATACTTTCATTTTTATCACATCCATACACTTTTAACCACAATTTTGCACATTTCTCAAACCATACTTTTTTTACTACATTTTACCTATCACTTGCTTATTTTCACTTAACAAATGAAATTCCACTTTACCTTATATATCTATTATTCTATTTTCACACACTTGCACACAAAAAACACTTGAATTTTATACAATTTCACACATGCACCTTTTTATACATTCGCACACTTGCACTTACATTTCTTGCATCTTTCATACACTTTCACACTTGCACACTTGAATTTGAACTCTCATTTGCATTAATCGACCTCTATGAGGTTTTCCTTTGTTGGCCGCCACAATTCATGTGGTTTGGGACCAAAAGCCTCACAAGAGACATCGTAGAATTTAGGATTGCATTTTCCTTTCTGTTTTGCATTCATATAGTCATATCCAACGTGCGATACATACATTGGGTAGAAAATTAGGAAAGGTAAGGTTAAGTCGCGCAACTAGCCTTGGCTAGGTCAAAGGGGTGCCTTGGATTCTATCCTTGCCTTCCCCTTTGTCAAACGTGACTCCCGAACCGTTTTCTTTGGCTTACGTGGACTAGGAGTCGTTTTAAAAAGGGTTTATTACTACTTGACTTTAAATCTCATTTTTAGGTGACTTGGTACACTTTAAATCATTACCAAGTGGCGACTCCAAACTTTTCTTTTCAAACCCTTTTTAAAAAAACTATGTTTTGGGTCAAATCGTCGCTTTCCAAGTCCCATTGAGACCCATGTCTTTTCAACTCACAAAAATCATTTTCCAATCACAATTGAATCAAAATACATTTTTTAAACCATTTTATTTATTTATCAAAAAATGGGGCGCGACAGTAGTAAAATTTTTGTATCTCGAAAAAGACGATGATAAGGAATTTCGAGGACGAAATTCTTTTAAGGGGGAGAGAGTGTGAGAACCCGTAAATTTTCGTATTTTCGAGGCTTTTATTTTATTTAATCGCACGTTTTTCTATAATTTCTTTATTAGAAAATTTTCTAACTCGTTTTATGAGTAAATAGGGTTTTTAAAATATTTTTTTAGTACAATTGAGTTCATGAGATTTTTGGAGCGTATACCGGGCGTGGGACCCGCTAGTGCGGAAAGTTCGGTAATATTCAGCCAATTAGGTTAAGTTTTATATATAGGGTTTAATTTACTAGGTGCTAAGAGATAATTAGAGGATATCATTTGGATGAGTGTTGAGGAAACAAAAGGATAGCTTAGCATTTATGAGGGTGACAAGTGTCACCTTGTGATTTATTCTTGAATTTTGACCACTATTCATTACTTTACTAATTAAAACAAAAATTGACCAAAATTTTCTCATTTTCTTCATCTTCTTGGCCGGCCATCTTCAAGCAAAAAGGAAGAAAAACCTCTCCACTTTCTTACCTCTAATCTTGCCCAATCTTTCAATTCAACCGTTTAATCTTCAAATTACTCCATAAAACCTCTTAGTTTAGTGGTATTAAGGTTGGTTGTAAGTGGTTTGGAAGACCAAGGTGCTAAATTGGGTCTTTTCTTGGGTTTGCAAGGTATGTGACCAAGGAACCTTCCTTTAGATCCTAATAATGTTCAATTGGTACCTTATGTGAGTTAAAGAGATAATTTTAGGTGCTATTTTGTGACTTTGGGTTGAAATAGGTGAATTTTCCTATTTATTCATGATTTTTCTGTTTTTATATGTTTAATGTTGTTGAGCCATGGATGATGGCTTGGAATGGTTTAGAATGAAGCTTCGATGCGTAAATTGTAGCTATTTGCGGAAAATTTCCGCTTTGAACCGAAAGTTCCAGATTAGGGTTTCCATTTTTTCCCCTTCTGCCCGGTACTGTTTCCCCTAGTTAGAGGCCGAATTAGCCTTGGATTAAAACATGAAAGTTGTATATAATGATATTTTATAGTTGCCTACAAAATTTTAGCTCAATCGGAGCAACGTAACTTGTGAAAAGACCGAAATACCCTACTGCCCTGTTTATGTCTGAACCTGCTAATCCGCTTCTGTAATTGGTTAGTTTGACTAGGAATACTACTGATTTGGTTGTTAGTGTCTTCTTAAGACTTATAGCCTTGTATCTTAGCTTTCAAATGGCTTTGGCATCACTTGAATTGGAGTTGTATATGCTGAGATATGACTGAATGAATCAGGACTGCCACAGTAAACTTCAAACTGGAAAATCTGGGGTTGTTTTGGTAAATTTGACCTAGATACATTGCAAACTGGACTGAGTGGCCTTCTTCAACATTGTATCCCTTTCTCTTAGCTTCGAAACGGTGTAAATTACACCTCAATCTGATAAGGATAGCTTCAGTTGTGTTAATTCCGCTAAGCAACAGCAAATCTGCCTTTTGTTTTCCCATCCAAACTTCGTTTCCGCATATGTCCTAGTTTGATTTTGCACTTATACGTTTCATATGATTTTACTCTAGTGATATGTGGATTCAGTTTATGACTCGTATTCGAGCCTTATTGTGGCTCTAATTAAAGGTGTTTGATAGCTTGTGATTTGTGGGTGCTGAGGTTTGGTTGGAAAGTAAAGAAAGACAAGGGAAATGCTGTCAAAATTTTCATGGAGCTTCTGCACACTCTCGGGAAATTTGCTATATCTTGATTTAGGAATGCCGGAATTGAGTTTTGTTTGTTGCGTTTTAAACTAGATTCATAGGGCTATAAACAGTATAATTTTCAGAACCTTTTTATGTTTGTACCATTTATGGTGATTTTCAAAGTTGACTGAAATATTTTACCTGTTCTGTCTTTCACAGGATAAAGCAGCAACTTGAGGCTTGAATTTGACTGACTTACGCTCTGAATCTTATGAGGGTGTTCTCTGGAAAGTTATAGCCCTTTGAATGTATTTTCCAACGGTATAATTTTTACTAATTTTGGACTTACAAAACTTGAGATATGATTTTTCATATAGGGTTGCGCGAAACTGGAAAATCCTGTTTTCCTAGTATCGATCTTACTTTCATTTTCTACATCCAATTTGGAGTTGGTCAGTCATTGTAGGTAAGGTTTTGAGGTTGTTCATGCCTTTCGGGCTAATCGTTATCTTTTCACTCCAAAGTCACCTTTTTGCTTTACATTAATGGTTCATTTGGATAGGCACCTGACTTGTAATCGAGTTTTACTTGCGAATTCCACTTATTAGGTCTTTGAGTCCAGTCTTAAGTGTTTGCCTTGATTGTTCTAGGAGGTGCCGGCGAGTAAAGCCATACTTGGGAAGGAAACTTTTGAAATTATCCTTGTTTGATCAGGTGAGTGCACCACTCCCCTGAATTATTGCTAAACTGGTTTTCTGTACTTACAACTTGCTATTTGAATATCTTTCGTGACTGTTTATCTTGTATGAGACGAGGGTGTACTTTATCACACTTGTTCTCTTACCTGTACTGAACGAACTGGAATCTATTACTCGTACTTGTTATGTACTTGAACTTGTTACTTGTACTTGTTATGCGATCGTTTGGAAGTGTATCCAACGATCGTCCTGTTAAACTTGAACTCAACCTCATGGGGAGTTAATTAAATCGAGCCAGCAAGGGCTTGGTCGAGATAATTGACAATCCATGGGTACCTGTTCCTGGGGAATCTTTGGGTATTGAGACTCTTGATTCCGGTATACTCGAGTATTACCATTCCTGTTCCTGTTTGGTGTTTGGGCCCGGTAAGGGGTATGTTTGGTGAATGGGGTTTTGGCGTTAAAGTGGTGTTCTACTGGACTGGTTTCTTTATTTGAACGTTGACGGAGGGTCAACGAGGCTAGATCAACTATAGCAACGGGGATTTGGCTCCTGAGAGCCACCTGTATCCTTTACATTGTGATGTTCATTCATTTCTCGTATTTGATGTGAATATGTGCCTCCAAAGTGCTTTCTCATGAATTCTACTGATTCTACTGTTTATACTTTTGGTACCTCATTGAGCTTTTAGCTCACCCCGTTCCGTTATCCTTGTTTTTCTTACAGGGAACCATGTGAGAACCCGTACAATTTCTTATTTTCTAGGCTTTATTTTATTTATTTGCATGCTTTTCCATATTTTCTTTATTCAAAAAATTTTACACATAATTTTTATGAGCAAATAGGGTTTTTAAATTATTTTTCTAGTATTAGTTAGGTTTTGAGAAATTAAGATCGTATACTGGACGTGGGACCCGCTAGTGCGCAAGGTTCGGTAAAATTCGGCCAATTAGGTTAAGTTTTGTATACTGGATTTAATTTATCAGATGTTAAGAGATAATTAGAGGATACCTAGATGGATTAGTATGGAGAGACAAGAAGATAAGATTAAAGCTTAGAGGTACCAAGTGTCACAAAACCATTGGATGTTGAATTTGACCAAGACTTTTCTAACTTTACTAAAACCAATTTGGACCCAATTTTTTTCTCCCATTTTTCTTGTCATGGCCGGCTGTTAAGAGGAGCAAAATAAGAGAGAAAAACTTCATTTTCTACTCCACTTGCTAGCTTCAATCTTAGGTTTTAACCAACCAAATCACAAATCACACCATACAAGTGATCATTAGGGAAGGTTAAAGGTGTTGGTGGAGTTGTTTTGGAGGAGGAAAGATTAAGCTCCTACCTTTCTTGTGGTTTTAAGGTATTTTGCCTAGAACATCCTCTTTACTTCAATTAATTGCTAATTAGTGGTTTAAAGTTGTAGTTTTGGTAGTTTATGAGCATATTTCATGGTTGAAAGTAGTATTATGGAAAATTTCTAGATTAGGGTTTCATTGAACCTCATTCTGTCCGGCACTGTTTGGATAGGATGGAGATCGAATTAGCCTTGAGTTAAAACATGCAAATTGTAGAGAATGATGTTTTATAGTTGCCTGCAAAATTTCAGCTCAATCGGAGTAACGTAGCCTGTGAAAAGACCGAAATACCCCTGCTGCCCTGTTTCTATCCGAACATACTAATCAGCTTCTGTAATTAGTTGTTTTGACCAGGAATACTACTAATTTGGCTGTCTATGTCTTCTTAAGACTTATAGCCTTGTATCTTAGCTTTCAAATGGCTTTGGAATCACTTGAATTGGAGTTGCATATTCTGAGACATGACTGAATGAGACAGATTTGATGGGTTTTGCGTAATGGACACATCCAAAGCTACGCTTATCGGATTGGGATATAATTTATACCGTTTCGAAGCTAAGACAGAGGGATACAATTTTGATGAAGACCACTTAGTCCAAATTCCAGTGTAACCTAGTCAAATTCCCAATTCCCAGAACCAAGTTCCGACTAATCGGCTAATTAACAGTACTACATTTAAATGGCCATATCGCAGGCTACCAAAGTCCGTTTAAGGCATTCTTGGGGGGGTTGAAAAGCTAAGATAAAGACCTACAACTTTCATGAAGACCATTCAGTCCAGTTCTCACCCTAACTAGGTCAAATTTACGAAAACAACTCCAGAATTTCCGGTTCGAAATTCACTGCAGAAATCAACTAGCAGTCCTGCTTTATTCACTCATATCTCAGCACACACAAGTCCAATTCAGGTAATTCCAAAGCCATTTGAAAGCTAAGATACAAGGCTATAATTCTTAAGAAGACATCATCAACCAATTTGGTAATATTCCTGGTCAAACTAACCACTTACAGAGGCTGATTTTCATTTTCGGACAGAAACAGGGCAGCAGGGGTATTTCGGTCTTTTCACAGGATACATTGTTCCGATTGAGCTGGAATTTTGTAGGAAACTATAAAACATCATTCTCTACAACTTTTATGTTTTGTTCTAAGGCTATTTCAGCCTCTAACAAGGTGAAATAGAATCGGGCAGAAGTAGGGCAGGTTATTATCCAAGCTGGAATTCATGCATTCAGGTGCTAATCTTCCACAAAACAACATCTAAAGCAACTAAAAACCACTAATGAGCAATTAATTGAAGTAAAGAGGATGTTCTAGGCAAAATACCTTAAAACCACAAGAAAGGTAGTAGCTTGGAGCTTGTCCCTTCAAAATCACTCCACTCAATCCTTTAATCCACCTTAATAAACAACTTTGATGGAGGGTTTTGCAAAAATTCTGGTTAGAATTCAAGATTGGGTAAGAAATTGAAGAACAAATGAAGTTTCTCTCTTCGTTTCTTTCCCTCAAGAGTTTCAGCCAAGACACAAGAAAAATGAGAGAAAATTGAGTCAAAATTGATTTTAGGAAAGTTAAGAAGATCTTGGTCAAATCCAACATCCAATGGGTTTGTGACCCTTGGCACCTTGCTTGCTTAAACTTATCTCTTTGTCTCTCTAATACTAATCCAAATAGGTAACTTCTAATTATCTCTTAGCACATTGTAAAATAATATCACTTAACCAAACTCCAACAAGTTGTCAAAAATGTCGCATTTACTGCACTAGCGGGTCCCATGTCCATAATACACTTCAAACTCAACGTACACTAACTCATACTAGGAAGATGATTTTAAAACTATACTTACTTGTAAAAATGCATAGAAAATTCAATATTTCCAACGAAAGTATAAAATATAATCAAAGAAATAAAATAATGTTGAGAAAATGTGAAAATTTTTGGGACCTCACACTCTCTCCCTCTTAAGAAATTTCGTCCTCGAAATTTTTACCTTTAGATGGCTCAGGAGTTTGTTGGTTGTCTAAAGCATATACTCTTGCCGGTACTTTTGTTCGGTTCCCTCTTTCATTCGCTTGTTTTGATTTAGTGCCCTCCAGTTGCTGGGTACTACTTTCACGTGACTGTTTCCTCGGACAGTTTGTGACGCCCTACATCTCCCTAAGGCGGACCAAAGGGTATCCGCGGACGCCTGCCCAACTCACGCCAGGACTCAAGCAATTCCATTCAATTTCAAACCGAACTAAACACTTCGATGAGAGCAACATAAATACAATAATGCGGAAGCGTTCAAGTTTAACAAGTCACTTAATGTATAACCAGTACATCGGGTAATCATAAAACGACTTAAATTCAAAGTACACGTCAGGGCCCAAACTTTCAAGATTACAATTTCCAAAAGTACAACCCAAACCAGGGCTTAGTCAAAATATATATAACAGGAGTCTTAACAAAAGTACAACGGATGGTTTCTCCATTTTCTCCAAGATTCGGTCCTGTTAAGGAAAACAAAACTATAGGGTGAGCTAAACGCTCGTGAGGCCAAGAACACACATGCCAGCACTTAGTCAAATAACAAACCCAAATTTAATAAATAAAGCCATGTCTTTTCAATAATCAATCATTCAAACAGGAAAAGTAATCAGAAACAATTCAAGGATATAGTAGCTCTCAGGAGCTAAGTTCCACTCGATTTGCCGATGTCATTCGTATACCTTCCCGCATTGACCCTCCTGTCAACCGGGTCGGTATTTCCATTTCCGTAGATCACCACTTACTTCCCTCCGTCCACCGTACACCCCAAGGGCCCACAAGTCTATTATAAGGCGATACTGCACGAGTATGCCAAGCAAGACCTCTCATTAGGTCGAGCTTATATATATCTCATGGCTCGGCCAAGTCCCCGACCAAGCCCATTGCTGGCTCGAGTCTAGGGTCGGCCTATGAGTTTGGGCGTCCCCCATTCATTTGAAAGTCGAGGAGGTTCACTCCAACGACACATGCATTCATGACATAACATTGCATTTCATTCATTCATTCAATACATTTCATTCATTCATTTGAAATTAGAACAGGTGCGATAAAGTACGCACCCGTCCCCATTTTCTTAAAATTCCAACAATTACACAAATAAGCAAGTATCAAATTTCACACACTTGACACTCACCGAGCAATTCAATAAGAATTATTTCCTGGGAGTTCAAGTGTCCACTGTGAGATCCTCTTGAAGGTCTCCTTGTGCGCCTGGCAATTAACAGTGGATAATCACACAATTAACCCACTTATCAAGAAGATTGTACACTAGTACAATCTAAGGATTATTTTGCAAAAAGGAACCTCAATTACACGCAAATCGAGGTTCAACTTGCCTTTTATTATGTACAACATTATTTGAGTTTTTATCATGCAAATCGAGAGCAAAACGTTTAGGAATATTAAAAGAATAAGGATTTCTTGAAAAACTCTATTTCTTTGAAATTGGAAAATTTTCAGTTTTATCATGAAACTTTGAAAAATCGTAACTCGCTCGCTATAAGTCAAAAATTGGAAAAATTTATACCGTTGGAAACCTCATAGAAAGTACGATAAGTTCCTAGAAGACACTTTTCCATGAATCGAAGTGAAAAGTGGTCAAAAATGAGCTTGAAGACGCAGGGTTGGTTTTCATGGCAGAATTAAGTTGGATTTCGGCCAACTTTGGAAATTCGGCACGATTCACACGTTGCAAACCGGCCTCTGAAATTTGCAGCTCAATTAGTGTTACAAGTGAGGTTTATAACAAAACAAGCGGATCAAGAATCGGAGTTTCGAATACCGAGATATGGTAGCCCGAAGTTGGGGAAATTCAAGACTGGAGAAGAATTTTCCAGATTTGAACCTCCAACTCTAGCAATTTAATTGGGTATCGAAACGAACTTGGATTGGTACCAAAATTGGCAGTATTATACTCCCATGTGAAAGGTACCACTCTATCAAATTTTAGGGAAAAATACTTTCGGTAAGATAGTTAATTAGTCAACCAAAGTTCAGGAAAAATTATAAGGCAATCTGCCTTGAGACTTTCATTACCCATTTCAAAACGTTTAATCAAGCAAACTATCCAATCATGTTTCATTTGTGAAATAAAGGTCTAAGAAACATCCATAATGCCTTTGGTAAGTGTTTAGTATCAAGAACATCAATTAACCAGTTCACTCCAAGATCTTGTTCCAAACCAGTCCAACATTAGGGTTTTTCCAAAACAGAGCAGTCCACTTGTTTCAGTCACAACTCAGTCAATTTAACTCAAAATTGAGCATGGCTTACGCCGTTGGAAAATACATTCATAGGACTAGAATATCACAGAAGAAATCGTTTCCAAATTCGGCACCCATCTGGTTCAAAATCAGGCATCAAGTTGCTGCCTGTACACTTCATTCCAGATGAACAGAGCAACAGGACAGCGAACTTAAAACATTTGGTTCGGCTTACTCACAAAGAATCAGAACGTTCATTATATACCAAATTAAAGCCAGGAGTGTCTAGTTTCCAACGCCACCAACGGCACATGATTTCGACATCCGAGGACAGAGTTATAGCCAAAATACTACCACTGGTCAGAATCATACGCGAACAGTTTTCCAGATTTGCTAGTTTCTCAAGAAAAATTCATTTGCTCAATCAAACCTCAATATTTTCCAATGAAATTTTTCACACATCAAATACATCCTATAAAAATCCAATTCAAGCTGTTAGACCATTAAAATTTGGCCTCAAAATGGCCGAACATGGCAGGGGCAAAATCGGAAGTTTTTGCTTCTTACACCCAATGAAGTTTCTACTAATTACCCACCACTAATGCATCATTATAACCACTAAACCAACAATATAATCACCATCAATCATCACATCAGCAACAACAACCCAAGTGTGGGAATACAAAGAGCCCACAATCACATTTTTACACCATACACAAGCTAACCAAATGCATGCATGAACTTAACAAGGTAAGATAGCTTCCCAACTTCAAGTTTTCAAGAGTGGATCATCACTTACTTTGGGTTGATGTTCAGAAGAATTTTCGGCCCTCTATTACCCCAGAAAAACCGTGATTTCCAGCCCTTGTTTGCAGCTCAAAATGCTCCTCAAGTGTCAAGCTAGGTGTGGTGCAAGTTTGGTTGAATTTGGAGATGATTTGGGGTGGTTTTGAGTGAGATTAGTGAACAGAAATTTTGAAGCAAATGAGTTAGAGAGAGGAGGGTGTTTGGTCGGCTGTCTTGAGAGGAGGAGAGAGAGTGATCAGACTTTCCTTTAGCTTCCAAGAGAAGGTGAAATAAGTGGTGGAAATTCACCCAAAAGTCAACTCTCATTAGGGGCCGTTTGGTGCGATTACGGCTCGATTTTCTCGCGCGTTTGGTTCACTAGTGCACTAAACCTCTAATGCATATATATTCATGTAAATATTCTTCACTCTTAATTGTGTCGAAATAAGGGTCTAAAGTCCCTCAAATAAAGTCGCGCGCGTGAAAACGCGTACCATCAAATTTAACGTTATAACGCGAAACTTCCGAGAAATTCTTATAACGATTGCACTACTAACTATCACTTGAGTTTTTATTCATAAGATTACCTATTTTAGGACCATAGTACAAGTCTCCAATATTCCAAGCTTATTGTGCTACTACGCGGATAAAATCTCCAAGTACTATTCACTATTTTTACTAAACGTGCTCTAGGAAATTAATTTTCGAAACGAATCATTTTAAAAATATAACGAAGTTATATTACCATGTATTTAGGTCTAATAAGACTAGAAAATATTCCTTGTAAATAAAATCCAATTAAATAATTTATTAAGCCATAAATTAGGCATAAAATAATAGTTTTTGCGAATCCTCACACAGTTGCTAACCTAGTGGTCACCACTCCCGCAAATCAAACACTTCCGCCATTTCCTCCAACAATCACTCTCAGTGTGATTGGCCTTTCCACAGTAGCCACAAGTCAAGGAAGAAGCCACTTGTTGGCTTTTTTGAAAAATCTCCCTATGGCCTAATTGACTTCCTTTTGTAGATCATTCATCTAACGCCCCTATTGTCCATGGTGGGTGGGACAAAAAGTTCACTTTCTGCACTTTGGAAGGGACTATCGATTCACTTGGTTCCTCAGTCACACTACCAGGTGTACCCCTTTTTCGGTTTTGGGAGGTTTTTTATCTGTGCTTTTGCATTCTCGATTCGTTGGGCTTTCTCAAGGGCCTCCGTAAACGTATTCACTTGAACCGCCGCTAGTGCTTCTTGAATTTCTAGATTCAATCCCTATATAAATCGTCTTACCCTTCTCGGTTCTGTGGCCACTAATTCGGAAGCAAACTTTGATAGTTTGGTGAATTTTGTTTCATATTCGGCCATACTTTGGGTTCCCTGGCGTAGTCCAATAAACTCATCCTCCCTCCTTTCTTGGACTAAAGGTGGGAGATACTTGTCATTAAATTTCCTTAGGAAGTTAGCCCATGTCCATACAGTTTGTTCTTTTTCCCACCTTGCCTTAATCACGTTCCACCATGCTTGGGCCGGTCCTTCAAATTGAAATACCATAAAGTTCACTTGCCTTTGTTCGATATAGTTCAAAGCTGCAAAGATGTTGATCATGACCTCCAGCCACTGTTCGGCTACATCCGGATCAGACCCTCCAAGGAATTTCGGAGGAGCAAACTTCTGAAACCTCTCAAAAGCCCGATCTTCTCCTATTTCAGGGTTCGGAGGTTGATTCACAGGTATTTGACCTTGTTGGTCCACCAACCTTGCTAAAATGTTTGTCATTTGTTGAATTGCCGTCGCCATTTGGTCCTCGGCTTCAACCCTCGGTCCTTGCTCTTGTGCAACTGTTGTTTCCCTTTCCTCTCTTGGCTCTTGAGCTCGTTTATTCCCACGACCACGTCCACGTCCACGACTACGTCTCCCATCCATATATATGTTTTCCCTCTCTCTTTTCTTTCCTTTTCCCCCCAAAAAGGTAATTTAGTGGATAAACACGGTAAATTGACTAAAGTAACAAATTCCAACATACCAATACACAAATAAACATATATGCACATAACACACCATATATCAAGAAGACAGATGATCAAATACACAAAGGCATATTAAATTAGACAGATAATCATATGGACAAATACACCAACTAACGTCATGTAATAATAATATAAGGACAAATCAAAAGAAAAGGCGATATCGTCCTAGTTTCAGTTGAATAACCCCGTCCGGTCTCTCATATCACTTATTATCCAAACTAGATATCTATTGACCTTTTGTGCTCATTCTAGCCAGACAAAACCTGTTCATGTTCCCAAAATGCAATTTTCAAGTACTTAACGCCACCTCAACTTTGGAGTACTCAGGCACAAGAATCCAAAATAAGACAATTCACATCTGCAGCTGGCCAGTCCCAAGAGTAAACTATCTACAATCGAAATTCCTACCCGACGTACCTATCTATGATCCTTAGATACAACGGGAAAGATTTAGGGCCTATAACATTCGTAATTCATAGCTTATACTCAAACGAGTACTTAATCCTTCATACCTATTCACCACTCAATCCAGGCTCACTCCGCGCAGAGACCACGCGAAGCAGGCTCTGATACTAACTGTGACAGCCCCATCTCCCCCTAAGGCGAACCAGAGGGTTCGGCGGACCGCCTGCCCAACTCTTACGGGGACTCAGTCGTTCACTTCAGTCCTCAATTAAAATCGAAATAAAACACAAGAATAAATATAACGACAATCCAAAACTTAACGCAAAACTCATGTACATTAGAGTACAAACATCGAATATTCAAAGGTTCTCAATTCTTCATACATCCAACCCGTGCCAAGCACTAGGGCAAGAACCATTACAAAAGAAAACCAAGAAACTAGTCTAGGCTAGTCTATCCAAAACTCCCGTCCTGGCTTGCCTTCCCTGTTAAGGAAAACAAAACTAAAGAGATGAGCTAAAAGCTCAGTGAGGTTCCGAACACATAACCAAACAATCAATCCAATACATTAAACATAGAGTATCAATAATTCAAGAAACATTTACAATGGAAAGCGATAATAACACATTCATTAAAAGGATACGGGCTCACAGGGAGCCATGCTTTCGTTCGTTTATTCGTTCCCTTGACATTTCCCCTTATTCTTCCAATTGTTTGAAAGTGCATTTTTGTAAGTAAAACCCTCGTTCGTTCATTCGTTTCATTTCATTCACCCCCTCCTGGACGTTGGCCAGGCTCCACCAACCTACAAGGTAATACTCGAGTATACCAACGTTCACACCCAGGATCACCATATCGCCCGACCGAGTCCGCTTCTGGCTCGAGTCGATCGGTAATGAAGGGCAGGGCCCAGTTCAGCCAAACAGCTTACATTCATGCGCAACTACCATTTAATCATTTAATCATTGAAAATTTCACATTTATTTAGGTCGAGTGCAATAAAGTACACACTCGCGCTAGAAAACTTGTTTTAACAATCATTGAAAGCACTTAACACATTATCAATCAATAATAACAAGGCAATAAGTCAAGGAAATATAACAAACAAGGAACACTCACCTATATACGCAAAACAACGTGCAAAATATCCTTCCGGATATTATCTTTAGTCACCAAGAAAGCCTAAGACTAAACAAGAAAGAATATTACAGCTCATCTAACACAAACAATTAGGTGAAAATCAAAGAACTCGACAATTGATGAGTAGAATGTATAAAAGACTTTAAAATGAAACAAGGACATTTGGACCCGTGGACAAAAATAACTAGGGTTTCATAGTCGAAATATAAAACCCAACTCAAAAGGGTTATAAAATTTTCCAATAGAAACACTTGAACCAAAGACAAGTAGGAATCCAACTAGATAGGCTAAGAAATACTGTTTTCGGGATCATTTATGTGGTTCAAAATCATCTCATATTCAAGTAGATATTATAGACTAAATGTCTTAATGAAATTCATGTAAAAGGGAGGACAAAATACCCAAGAAAACCCTAAACAACACCTTTTTATTTGGGTAAGAGTAAGTAAACATTTGGAGTTTCCAATTAAAGAAGTATCATGTTTTAAAATGGAAAAACGGTCATAGTATTTGCCAAACGAAAATATACAAGTTCAAGTAGAAACTTAGCCCTCGAGCGAAAATTTGGGCAGCATGCCCTTTGTATTTACCTATTTTTCCAGCCATTTATGGCTTCATTATTTTCCTCAATCAATCCCAAAGTCACACACAATATCATCTCATTTCAATAGCCATTCCATAGGCTCAAAGTCATATAAGTACAAAAATCAAGCTAACAACATGTGCGGAAATGAAGTTTAACAAAAGACAGATTTGACGGGTTTTGCGTAACGGACACATCCGAAGCTACGCTTATCGGATTGGGATGTAATTTATACCATTTCGAAGCTAAGATAGAGGGCTACAATTTTGATGAAGACCACTTAGTCCAAATTCCAGTGTAACCTAGTCAAATTCCCAATTCCCAGAACCAAGTTCCGACTAATCGGCTAATTAACAGTACTACATTTAAATGGCCATATCGCAGGCTACCAAAGTCCGTTTAAGGCATTCTTGGGGGGGTTGAAAAGCTAATATAAAGACCTACAACTTTCATGAAGACCATTCAGTCCAGTTCTCACCCTAACTAGGTCAAATTTACGAAAACAACTCCAGAATTTCCGGTTCGAAATTCACTGCAGAAATCAACTAGCAGTCCTGCTTTATTCACTCATATCTCAGCACACACAAGTCCAATTCAGGTAATTCCAAAGCCATTTGAAAGCTAAGATACAAGGCTATAATTCTTAAGAAGACATCATCAACCAATTTGGTAATATTCCTGGTCAAACTAACCAGTTACAGAGACTGATTTTCATTTTCGGACAGAAACAGGGCAGCAGGGGTATTTCGGTCTTTTCATAGGCTACGTTGCTCTAATTGAGCTGAAATTTTGCAGCCAACTATAAAACATCATTCTCTACAATGTTTATGTTTTGTGCTAAGGCTAGTTCTGTGACAGCCTCACCTTTCCCTAAGGCGAACCAAAGGGTTCGGCGGGCCGCCTGCCCAGCTCTCGCCGGGACTACGGATCCGGAACGAGCATAAACCCTACCAACCGCTCAAAAGATCTTCGAGAAGATAACATTCACTATCCGAAACCCAAACAAGCACAACAACTTTAGATAACCCTGGAAAAGAACATTTCCAAACCCAATCAACTGAGAAACATGGCTAAACACTTTGATATACACATGGTTACAAATTTACAATTCAAAAGGGAATTGTTTAGTCAAAATACATTTAAGGTTTTCCAACCATCGAGGAGCCATACAAAAAGAATGCTAAAACTTGCTCAACTCATGCTTCACAATATCAGAGTCTCCAAAAGGTGGTTTCCTGTAAGGAAAACAAGGATAACAAAACGGGGTGAGCTAGAAGCTCAGCGTGGTACCAAAATAATAACAGTCAAGAACCAAGGGACTTCATGCTCAATTAATCACATAGGTGTATCAAATAAGGAGAGGAACCAAACAACTTAGATAAAAGGATACAGGTGGCTCTCAGGAGCCAAATTCCCCGTTGCAGTACTTGATCCAACTACGTTGACCCTCCGTCAACTTTCAAATAAGGAAACCAGTCCAGTAGAACACCACTTTAACACCGAAACCCCATTCACCAAACATACCCCTTACTGGGCCCGAACGCCAAACAGGAACAGGAATGGTAATACTCGAGTATACCGGAATCAAGAGTCTCAATACTCAAAGATTCCATAAAAACAGGCACCCACGAATTGTCAATTTCCTCGACCAAGCCCTTACATGGCTCGATTTAATTAACTCCCCATGAGGTTGAGCTCAAGTTTAACAGGATGATCAAGTTCAACAGGATGATCGTTGGACACACCTCCAAACGATCTCATAACAAGTTCAAGTACATAACAAGTACAAGTAATAGATTCCAGTTTGTTCAGTACAAGCAAGAGAATGAGTGTGATAAAGTACACCCTCGTCTCATACAAGATAAACAGTCAGGAAAGATATTCAAATAGCAAGTTGCAAGTACAGAAAACCAGTTTAGCAATAACTCAGGGGAGTGGTGTATTCATAGTTCAAATAAGGATAACTTCAAAAGTTTCCTTCCCAAGTGTGGCTTTAATCGTCGGCACCTCCTAGAACAATCAAGGCAAACACTTAAGACTTGACTCCAAGACCTAGTGTAGAATTCGCAAATGAGACTCGGTTACGAGCCATATGCCTAGCCAAAAGAACCATTAATGCAAAGCAAAGAGGTGACCTCGGAGTAAAAGGTAACAATTAGTCTTATAGGCATGAATAACCTCAAAACTCTACCTATACTGATTGACCAACTCCAAATTTGAAATAGAAAATGAAAGTAAGGTCAATACTAGAAAAACAGGATTTTTCCAGTTTCGCGCAACCGTATATGAAAAATCATATCTCAAGTTTTGTAAGTCCAAAATTAGTAAAAGTTATACCGTTGGAAAATACATTCAAAGGGTTATAACTTGCCAGAAAAAATCATGGTAAGATTCGGAGCGCAAGTCAGTCGAATTCAAGCCGCAAGTTGCTGCTTTATCCAGTGGAAGACAGAACAAGTACAATATTTCAGTCAATTTTGAAAAATCACCATAAATGGTACAGAGATAAACAGGGTCTAAAATTTACATAGTTTATAGCCCTATGAATCTAGTTTAAAACCCAACAAACGGAATACAATTCTGACATTCCTACATCAAGATATGGCAAATCTCCCGAGACTGGGCAGAAGCTCCTGCAACCATTTGGACAGCACTTCCCCTTGTCTTTCTTTACTTTTCCAACCAAACCTCAACACCCAATCACAAACTATCAAACACCTTCAATTAGAGCCACAATACCCTTCAACACAACCAAATGGTAGCTCAATAAAGAAACCCTAGAAAAGTCCCAAGTATAAACCTTAAAACTAAAAGACAGTTTTGACGTCATTTAGCGGAATTAACACAACTGAAGCTATCATTGTCAGAATGGGGTGTAATTTACACTGTTTCGAAGCTAAGAGGAAGGACTACAATGTTGAAGAAGGCCACTCAGTCCATTTTGTAGTCCAACTAGGTCAAACGTTCAGTACACTAAACCAGAACCGCAAAAATAGGTTAACAAACCGCATTCTGGTTAAACATCCATAATTCAGGATACAAAAATCCAATTCAGGTGATTCCAAAGCCATCCAAAATCTAAGAGTCCAGGCTACATTTCTCAAGAAGGCATCAAAACCCAAATCAGTAGTATTCCTGGTCAAATTAGCCAATTACAGAAGCAATTATCAAGTTCGGGTAGAAACAGGGCAGCAGGGGTATTTTGGTCTTTTCATAGGATACGTTACTCCGATTGAGTTGAAAATTTGTAGGCATATCTAAAATATCATTCCCTAAAACTTTTATGTTTTAACCCAAGGCTAATTCGGCCTCTAACCATGATGAACAGTGCCAGGCAGAATGTAGGACATGAAAACCTAGCTTTCCAATTTTCCTTCCAAAACAGAAATTTCCTGCAATTAACCACTTTTTCCACCTTCTAGCTTTCTTAAATATCATTTCCAATCATCATACATGACCACATAATAATAATCATATGAAAACAGAAAAATCACCAATAATTATAAAACTTCACCAATTCAACCAAAAATCAAGATACAATCCATAAAATTACATCTTAAACTACCACCAATCATGAATTAAACATCATTAGATGGAGGAGAGGGGTTCCTTCATTACTCACCTTAGCAACACAAGAAAGGGAGCAACTAATCACCTTAGCCTTCCAAACAACTCCACTAAACACCTCACAACCACTCACTTAAGGGTTTTTATGGAACAAATGCAAGATTAAATGGTTAGTTTGTTGGATTTGAGCAAGATTGAAGCAAGACTTGGAGAGCTTTTTTTTCCTTTCTTTTTGTTGAAGAGAGCCGGCCACTATGAGATTGGAGATGAAGTGATTTTTTATCAATTTTTGGTTTATTTAGTAAAATGGTAAGAGAATGAATAGTAGTCAAAAAGTGAGAATTAATCTCTAAGTGACACTTGTCACTTTCATTAATGCATCTCTATCTCTTTGTTTCCTCTCACACCAATCCAAATAGCAACCTCTAACTATCTCATAACACCCAATAATTTAAACCCAGTATCCAAAACTTAACCTAGTTGGCCGAATTTTTCCGAACTTTCTGCACTAGTGGGTCCCACGTCCGGTATACGCTCTTAATTTATCAAAAACTAACCAATACTAGAAAAATCATCCAAAAACTATATTTACTCATAAACATTATCTAGAAAATTTTCTAATAAAAAAAATGCAGAAAACAAGCCATTAAAGAGAATAAAACCTAGAAAATGAGAAAAAATTACGGGTTCTCACAAGTTCAGCCTCTAACAAGGTGAAATAGAACTGGGTAGAAGTAGGGCAGGTTATCATCCAAGCTAGAATTCATGCATTCTGTGACGACCCCACCTCCCCCTAAGGCTTACCAAAGGGTTCGGCGGACCGCCTGCCCAACTCTCGCCAAGACTCACTCACTCACTCACTCGAATCACGTGCATACATCCATAGACCATAATTAACATCGCAATTCAAGCTTAGAATTTACATTGATGAAAATCAAGGTACAAAGCCTTAATATACCCAAACTGGTTCAAAACGGATACAATCCAAATACAAAACATTCTATTCGAGGAATAGCACGAGTACAAGACAAAAGTCAAAAGTCAAACAACTAGACTACGCTAGTCTTTACACATCTCACGCCTCGTTCGTACCTCCTGTAAGGAAAACAAATAGTGTGGAATGAGCTAAAAGCCCAGTGAGGTTCCAAATAACAAATTGACCATATTCAAAGTACACGTATCAACGTAGCAAAAGATAGCGAGCTTAACAAGTTCATGAAGGTGAACACCAACACTTCAAGTAGCAAATTTCCAAATGAACGAATATAAAGTGCTTTTGGTTTTCAAAAGGAACAACAATCTGATAAGCAATAATCATTTTCAAGTATAAGGATACAGAAGGCTCTCAGGAGCCAAATTCCCATTGCATCTCCAGAGCTTGATCAAGTAACAGTTGACACTCCGTCAACTTTCAAGTAAGTAACCAATCCAGTAGAACACCACTTAAACGACTCTCCGTCCACCGTTCAAACCTCCAACTGGGCCCAAAATCCTCAAGAAACACGGGTGGTAATACTCGAGTATACCGATTAGTCGAGGAGATACCACTCCACTCGACTAAACAAGAGACCCAGGGTTCGTTACCCAATCGACCAAGCCTTTGCCGGCTCGACTTAAGTAACTCGCCGCAGGTTTTCTGGAATTCCAGGAAGTGTGCGCATCATAAACAAGTATATCAAGTCAATTGCAACAATAAACAAGTATATATCACATAAGGGCAAGTGCGGTAAAGTACACTCTTGCCCTACCAATTCACGTATATAACATGTAATCATATTGGTCACGTATCAAGTTCAAGTATCTAGTGCAATTCGGTATTTGAAAGCACTCACCAAAAGATATAGTGCTTCTAGTATTCACGTTCAGTTATACTCCAGATTTGGAGTCCAAATCTGCGATAAAAATTCAATTTGAGAACTTTGAAACATGACTAAGATTCGAAACTTAAACGTTTTGTTCAATAAAAATCAAGAAATTGGAATTCACTTGGAGAGTAGTCGTGAAACACTTGCTCGCTTTTTAAACGATAAAACTTTGTAACATTTATACTTGAAAATGCCATGCGAGTCGAAAGTACAAGGAAAACATACTCCGAGCAATCATTATTTCATTTCTCAAGGGTACAAGTTCGGCCAAGTCCTTACTTATATACCTCGGAACAAGAAGACTCAAGTACCCTAGATGGTTGAAGTGATATTCATATCAACTCTACCCAAGTCGCAAGTGTATTTCTATAGTTCTCGAGCATAAA
Source organism: Coffea arabica (assembly GCF_036785885.1). Taxonomy (NCBI): domain Eukaryota; kingdom Viridiplantae; phylum Streptophyta; class Magnoliopsida; order Gentianales; family Rubiaceae; genus Coffea; species Coffea arabica. The sequence continues at coordinate 77,081,914 of NC_092313.1, forward strand.
TTTGGGCAGCACGCCCTTTGTGTTTACCTAATTTTTCAGCCATTTATGGCTTCATTCTTTTACTCAACCAAACCCAAGGTTACCCAAAACACAATTTCATTTTAATAGCCATTCAATAGGCTCAAAACAATACAAGAACAAGAAATCAAGCTAATAACGAGTGCGGAAACGACGTTTACAAAAGACAGTTTTGACGGGTTTTTACGGAATGGGCACATCTAAGGCTACGCTTATCGGATTGAGGTGAAAATTATACCAATTCGAAGCTAAGACGAAGGTCTAAAATTTCCATGAAGAGCACTTAGTCTAATTTATAGTGTAACCTAATCAAATTCCCAATTCATATAACCTGGTTCCAACTATTCGGCTAATCAACCATACTACATTCAAATGACCATATCTCAGTCTACCAAGGTCCGTTTAAGGCGTTCTTGGTAGCGTTGAAAAGCTAAGACAGGGTACTAAACCTTTCATGTTTTGATAAATGGCTAAATCCAAACGGATTATAGTGAATAAACACAACCAAATAGACTAAACTGTCCACGCGGAACTCTGGAATGTAACCAAGAACAGTGAGGGTATTTTGGTATTTTCACAGGCTACGTTGCTCCGATTGAGCTGAAATTTTGTAGGAAACTATAAAATACCATTCTCTACAACTTTTAGGTTTTGACCTAAGGCTAATTCGGCCTCTAACATAATGCAATAAAACCGGACAGAAAGAGGGGAAATTTTTCCAGAAATCTGGAATTTTTGTTTTCAATGCAACCTTTCTTGATTTCTTGCTCTAATCATCACTAAAACTACTTATATAAGCTTAGATACCACATATATCATCCATATAGCAAGTATAGGCAGCAACTACCTCAAACCCTAACTCACATATATCCAAAAGGAAAACAACACCCAAGACATGATAACAACCATTATTCACCACAATTTTGAGTTGCTAAGCTAATTTAAACAAGATTGAGAGTAAGAATTGGGGAAATCATCATCCTTACCTTGCTTAGTGTCTACCAAGAGCAACCCTAGCTTTCCCCTTCAAAATTTCACCAACACTTCACTAAACAAACACTCAAAGGTGAGTTTAATCGGTTTATTTTCTTGGTTTCCTCACTTTGTGGTTAGATTCAAGAAGAAATGGAGAAATTCTCTCTTGGTGTTTTTCCCCTCTCTTGTCTCAGCTAAGAAGCAGCAAAATGAAGAAGAAAGAAGTCTCCAAGGTGATAAGAAGGTAGACAAGGTATCTTGGTCAATGGCCCATAGATGGCCGACAAGTGGCGCCACTACCACCACTCATTTTTTTCTTTCTTTTCCTTGCTATTTGCTCCACATTTTCGGTCAAGCTAGCTGGCAATGAGGGGGGGGGGATATTTTGCTCAAGTATTAATGCTCATGTGATAAGAAAGTGGTGGTCAAATGATGCGTCCAATCGGTAGTGCGCGGTACCCGTCGGTTCGTGCCGTTTTTCTTTAAAACACCCGTACTAGGGTTTTTACTTCCTATTCACTAACCTTATATCATTGCTCCTAATCACATATTATTTCTCACCTAAAAGTCACTTTTAATCACCAAATTTGATTCTTGCTTCGTACCGAAAAATCATCCGGCGAAAAATCGCGAAAACCCTAATTTGCTCCAATCTTGAAAACGAAGAGTAAAACCCTACTTTCTAGATTTATTTGCACTTATTGTGGAACGATTGGGTACTAGGGCTTTAATAAATAATGAGTTTCCAAATAAAAGGAAATTTTTAAGAAAAACGTGAAGGTTTTACAATTTCAGTGATTAAAATTAGGGTTTCTATTAAAATATGAGACATTTAAGAAAACCGGTTAGTCACAAGTAAACTAGGGTTCTTGATTAAAATTTTAGGGTTTCTAGTCTTTTAAAACAAAATAAGGTTTTATATCAAACCCAAAGAAATGCACTTTAATATTTTCTTTACAACCAACCTCCTAATATTCGGGGTATCACACATTCAAGTGCTAATCTTTCACAAAACAACATCTAAAGCAACTAAAAATCATTAATAAGCAATTAATTGACGTAAAGAGGATGTTCTAGGCAAAATACCTTAAAACCACAAGAAAGGTAGTAGCTTGGAGCTTGTCCCTTCAAAATCACTCCATTCAATCCTTTAATCCACCTTAATAAACAACTTTGATGGAGGGTTTTGCAAAAATTCTGGTTAGAATTCAAGAATGGGCAAGAAATTGAAGAACAAATGAAGTTTCTCTCTTGGTTTCTTTCCCTCAAGAGGTTCAGCCAAGACACAAGAAAAATGAGAGAAAATTGAGTCAAAATTGATTTTAGGAAAGTTAAGAAGGTCTTGGTCAAATCCAACATCCAATGGGTTTGTGACACTTGGCACCTTGCTTGCTTAAGCTTATCTCTTTGTCTCTCTAATACTAATCCATATAGATAACTTCTAATTATCTCTTAGCACCTTGTAAAATAATATCACTTAACCAAACTCCAACAAGTTGTCAAAAATATATCGCATTTACCGCACTAGCGAGTCCCACGTCCATAATACATTTCAAACTCAACGTACACTAACTCAAACTAGGAAGATGATTTTAAAACTGTACTTACTTGTAAAAATGCATAGAAAATTCAATATTTCCAAGGAAAGTATAAAATATAATGAAAGAAATAAAATAATGCTGAGAAAATGTGAAAATTTTTGGGTTCTCACAGTTGTAGAATTTGTTAGTGCACATTGTCATCATTTGTGCAGCCCTGAAAGTGTGAGTTTCATGAGGTCTCATAGAAAAGTGGGAAGTCGGACCTACAATAGGCAGTAGTTATGCAACAAGTAGGCATAAGAACAAGTCATATTATGAGACTACTAGCTGTATAGGTTGGAGGATACCACAACTTGAGATTCCATGAAACTGATATATACAATGCACTAAATCGGCAGAGGCAGGTAGCAGTTGGTCATGGGGACAGCGATTCGGCAATTGCATTCTTGTCAGGCAAGCAACAAGGTGATCCGAATTTATTTTTCAAATATTTTGTAGATGGCCATGGCCGTGTGAATCGCCTGCTTTGGCTGATTCAGTGTGTAGAGACGACTATAGATGTTTTGGTCATGTGCTAGCGTTTGACAGCACGTATAATACGAACCAGTACAAATTTCCATAGATTGTGTTGTGTGGGGTTAACAATCACTACTCCATATGTATCTTTGCCTGTGCTTTGATTGTTAGTGAAGGAGATGAGGGATACAATTGGGTTATAAGTACATTCTTAGAAGTAATGCATGGGAGGAAACCAATAGCAGTTGTAACAGATAGGAACAAGTCAATGCGAAAGTGCATTAAAAATTTAATGCCGACAACTAAACATAGACTTTGCAACTTCCATTTGGAAATGAATGTAGCCACAAATGTAAGAGAGAAAGAGTTCCTGCAGGCATTCAAGACCTGCATGTTTATGAATTGTACAGCATTAAATTTTGAAACGAGGTGGGCAGAGGTTGTGAGACATTTTGGGTTTGAAGATAACGAATGGGTTAACAAGACGTACCGGAAGAGGGAGTTGTTGGCTATGGCTTTCCTCAGAGGCAAATTTTTTTGTGGAGTGCGGAGTACCCAACGGTGTGAGAAAATGCATCAAATCTTAAAATTACATCTTGTCGCACCCCATTTTTCGTGATGGGAAGAGGATGTTTATAAAAATATAATTTTATTTTAAAATAAGTAAAAAGAGACCTAAAATGGGACTTTAAAAATGCGACGGTTTAGGTCCAAAATTTAGTCAAAAAAGGTTTCTAAGAAAAAATAGGAGTCGCCACTTGGTATTGAATTTTGGTGTACCAAGTCACCTAAAAATATTTTTTAACAAAAATAAAATAAAACCCTTTTAGACAACTCCAGGTCTTTGAAAGCAAGAGAAAATGGATTCGGGAGTCACGATTGAAGAAAGCAAAGGCAAAGGTTCAATTAACTCAAACCTAAGGCACCCTTTGAACCTAGTCTAAATTAGTTGCGTGGTTTAGTCAAAATTTTCTTAATCTAACCCTTAAATTTATCACATTTGAATGTTTCCTAGATGGATGCAAATCTAAAATATCGAAAGGGACAAAATATCCATTCAAGGGTTTAATTGATACCAATCGCATTAATTGCGAAAGCCAAAATAATTCCTTGAAGGAGTCACGAATATGCGAATGATGAAATTTTAAGAAAAGAAAATTAAATTACATACATAAGGTATAAGTGACCAAAAAATAGGAATGCAACATAACGGGTACGGGAGAGAAAAGCACGCGATATAACTTTCTTATACAAGGATTAATGGGGTATTTAAACTAAAAAGTCACAATCACCCATTTCCCATATTCAAAGAATAATTCTCCAAACATAGACAAGCAAATGAACTAATTTAAATGAGATGCAATTCTAAATGACATGATTAACACATATAGAGGATGTGGGGTAGAGGATAATATAATAGACAATATCATGCAAATGAGAAAAGATCCTAAAAATAAAAAATATGCATGAAAATGTAATGAATATCACACAAAGATGATTCTAACACACGGACGATCTAAGGGTCTATCGTTGGACTAGCCCATTTCTAAAAATCCTTACTAGCGTTGGACTAGCAAATAAATGGAGGAAAAAGCCACAACTAGCGTTGGACTAGTGTGGTGACGTCATGCATTCATAATACACAGTAAAACAAATAATAAATAAACACATAAGAGCACGTAGCACATAACACGTAAACATAATATCTAGATGCAAAAATTTTAAAGAAGCGAATAAACACATAAGCACACGAGCATGCAAATACACAAGCAAATAAAAACAAATAGAGACCTAACTATTACATTCGGGGTCCCTAACTACAATCTAAAGGGGTAAAGAATGAAATAAAATAATAACCTAACTATTACAATTTGGCATTTAAATGCCTTTCAAATAATCAAAATTTAAATTAAAGTAAATATACAAAATTAAAAACAAATAAAGTGAATAACTAAATAAAATAAAATAAAATAAATAAAAACATTCAAAAACATGCAATTATACACATAAAATCACATATGAGCACATAGGAGGATTTGAAAAAAAAAAACAAGATGTTACCTCTCTTGAAGTGGTGACTAATGGGAAATTGGATTTGTCCTATTTAACTCCAAAATTAACAAAATCATCAAGGCATCAATTTAATTAACAAATAAATCATAAAAAAAATAGAATTAAACATGAAACCAATCAATTAAATCATTCAAATGGAATATAATCCATAAATAAAGAGGAAAATCAACTTCTATTTGAGAAATAAAATCTGCTAAGGACCTAATTGCAAAGATTAATAAAATTTTGGGGTCAAATTATAATTATCAAAAAGATTTGGGATCAAAATTAAGGAAAAATAAAGTTTAAGGACCTATTTGCAATTAAACCAAGGACCTGATTGAGAGAAACTAAAGTATTAGGGTCACAATAAAATAAAGTAAAAGTATAGGGATCAAACAACAAATTCGTCACCAGATCACTTAATGAATTGGGCCACTGGGCCATTCTTTATTTTTCCTTCGGGCTAAAAGCAACTCAGCCCAAGCAAAGTCCAAAGGAAAACCAACAGGCCAGCCCACTTTTATTTATCAATGAAACCCAACCAAATTAATCAAAACCCAATCCAAAGACCCAACCCAAATTATTGGATTTTAGCCTCCTAAACCCAAGTCAAAAACTCATAAAATAAACCAACAACCCATTTCTAAAACCCAAGCAAAATAGGCCAGATTTTTATATCAAATTCCAACCAAACAAACCTCAACCCAAAACTTCACTTATTTACCAAATCTAATAATATATTAAATTCACTAAAACAAATTAAGGCATAATTATACCCCAAATCACAGAAACAACATGCTTAGAAATGCACTTAAAATATAAAAAAAAAAAGATAAAAACTCAATAGGGACATGACTGGTTCAATTATAAAAGCTTTTGGGCCATAATATAATTATTTAAAAGTTGGGGGCTAAACTGCAAATTTCTGAAAAATTTTGTGCAGATGTCAAAGCCTTCATCTTCTTCACTGGTTTCTTTCTTATTCTTGCTGGGCCATCCGAAGCTTCTTCAGTTTGCAGCCATGGCTGCTGCCGGCGGCAGCACCACCAGTCACTAATCACCGGCAAATTTTCCGATCACCAAAAATTAATAAAATACACACCCCAACTCAATTTTTCGAGTTTATTCCATTTCCGGAGTTATTTTTTACAAAAATGAATCAAAATTGGCGAAACTGCCAAAACAGTCCGATTTTTTATTATTTCTTAAAATACTCAAATCTTCACCAAAAATCATAAAATTTATACTACAACACTCCTTGTGATTTTCACAACATAACTATAAACTGAAATCAATAAAACCAACAACAAATATGGCAAAATTGAATCAAAACAAGCCCCCTAAAATTCTTTTTTTTGTTATTTTGGCATTTTTCAAACAATTAACATGCATTCACAGAAAATCATTTTTCTCTTCATAATTTTATTTGTAACTTATCCCAAAATTTTAACCACACAACAATATTAATAAAAACCAACAAAAGCAAGAGAAACTAGATATTGAAACATGGATGTAATATGATAAAGAAAACTGGAAAATACCTCAATTTAGGTGGTAGTCCTTTGGCCAAAATGTTTGATACAATTTCCAAACCTTGAGTGTATCTTCCTGGCTCCCTTTGGTGATTGATTTCTTTTCCTCCTCTATTTTTGGTCCTCTGCGCCTAATGTCCAAGAGAGGGAGAAACCGAGAGAGTCTGCTTTTTTTCTTCTGCGCCCGAGGAAGAATTGAGGGAGTTGAGAGAGTCCAGAGATCGAGAGGAGCCAGGGGCCTCTTCTGCAAAAACCCAAATTCTTCTTTTTTCTTTCTCTGTTTTTCCCGTTGGATGCTCTAGTCGGGAGGGAGAGAATTTTTCTTTTTGTTCTGCTTAAAGGAGCCCAGGGACCTCTTGCAATTTTTTCTTTTGCCCGAGAGAGAGTCCGAGAGTGAGTTGAGAGAGTTTTTCTTTTCTTCTCTGTTTTGTCCGTTGGGAGCTCTAGGGGCTTCCTCTTCTGCAATTTCTTCTTCTTTGTGTTTTTTTGTTCTAGCCGAGAAAGAGAGGAGTGAGGGTCTCTTGCAATTTTTTCTCTTTTTTTTTTTGCTTCTGCCTCAGCCGAGGTCCTTGGAGCAATTTTTTTCCTTTTTCTCATCTATCCGTTGCTTCTTCTTGGATGCCTTCGGTCAAAAGTGGCATCATGATTTTAGTGGCATCATGATGTCTCCGATTTTATTTTTTATTTTATTTTTATATTCTTTATATTCTTACTAAAATCAATTTTTTTCTTTTTTCTTTTTTTTCTTCTTCTAAAACAAGCCTGCAAACATAAGAAAAATACACATTAAAATGCAAGAAAATAAATAACTCATTAAATAGAAAATCAACAAGAAAACATTGAAAATTGATAAAAATTTGGTGTCTACACATCTCACCCCGAAATTGAAGCTTTTTGAGTGCCTTCAAACATATGACTTGGCCGTGGCCCGTTTGCGACATGAGAAGAGGCGTCAAAGGGCTGTGACAGAGCACAGTACCCTTGTGCCAGTGACACATTTACATGTGCTGGAAAAACATGTTGGTGAAGTGCTTACGAGGTCCACATTCGTTGTGGTATGGGAGGAAATGAAGAAGCAAGGGCTATTTTGTAGGATTAATGGAACAGATAATGGAATCACCACTGTCCATTTCATGAAGCATCCGTACAATTACTCGTATTATACTGTGGTCTATAACAGGTCCACGGGACATATAAAGTGTCCTATTTGGAAATGGAAACATATGGGCTACCTTATTGTCACATGTTTCGTGAAATGCTATTCGAAGAATTCAAAAGGATCCCTCCAAACTGCATCATGAAGAGGTGGACTCAGTAGGCAAAGGAAGAGGTAATAAGTGACTAAGCTGCTCAAACAAGCAGCACGCACCTCACAAAGATGTTAAGATATTCTACACTGGTTTCGGTCGCAAATGATGTATGGCATGCGTGCAAGTCATCGGACGGATTCACAAATGTATTGGAACTGTACCAAAACGAGTCAGTTCAAGCTACAGAGCTGGAATTCAAGAGGCACAGAGGTGAGGGCTGTGTAGGTGTCCAGGGGACCAATGAAACAGTGGGTCAAAAGGATTCGGTTAAGGACCCCGAATTGATTGCATCACGAGTCCTGCGTCGAAGGAAACTGAGGCAGGCAATAATAGCTATGGCTTATTACTGGAACATCTCATGTATACTACACTTCGGCACATACTCGAACTGTGTATACATAAATAGGCATACATAACATATGTTACTTGCTATGGAACAGAAAAGGGTGAGTGTGGAGTTTAGTTCTATTTATTTTGTTACTAACGAAGGAGAAGAGGAAGTGGACCAAACACGTCATCAAAGTGCAGAGCCACAGACAACAATATTCGTCATGCAAACAGTAGTTGCACTCAATCACAACTAAGGAATATGGGGACGACATCCGCTGCCCGAATCATTGTGTCTAAAAAAATGGAGCACCAGGGACCAATGGAGCCCATTGTACGGATTCAGGTTAGAATGGATTTTATCTGCAACATATCAACTATGTTTTGAATACATCCCTCGCTACCTTTCCTACTAAGTTCTTCGGATACAAAACTCATGTTCACGCCTTCCTAACTAATACATACATCTTCTCGTCGAATGCTAATATAGTTGACAAGATGTTGGCTTATTTTGTTAATCTTTGAAGTAAACTGCTGAAATGAACATAATATCTTGAAATTGGTGTTACACATAATTTGTATAGTTTTGTGGCACTAATTGACACCGGTAAGGTATTTGAAGGACAAGACATTGTGTTCTTTAAATATTAGCCTATAACCCTGTGCACCCCTATGTGAGTGCGTGTGCTTATATGGGCCCTGCAACTGGTTGTAGGACATGGATGTGGCAGGAGCAGATGGCGTACGGCAAGGGAGGTCAAAGGAATGGGTAATTACTATAGTACCGTACATTGGCGTGTTAGTTTACTGCATAATGAGTCATTCGTGTCACATGTCAAGGCAATTTTTAACTGACCACCATTATTTGAATTGGATTAGGGTGGACCAAGCAATGTGGATAGATTTTTCAGATATATCCTGCATTCACCACGCCCTTGCTCGTATCAAGTATTCGTCCACATTATTATGTTTTTTGCTTTTTTGCGCATGCATTGGACAAATGTGTAAGCATTCTGTAATTGTGTTCGATACGAGGTAATTTACATATTTTGTGGCCATATTGGGCAGGTTGATCAAGCACCAGCTATACTTGCTGATGCCTTGGTACCGGCATCGATTGACATTGCTAATTGGTGAAGCATGTTCTTGTGGGTACACTGAATTGGCAATTGTTTTTGTGTTTGAATATGCACCGTAAACTACTTCTTTGCGGTGGAAAAATAGGTCGTTTGTTGTGTACTGATATGCGAACTCGATTGTATTTGTGTACTACTGTTTCTGCTGGGTCACATGTAATGTTCGAAATACAACTATATGGTTCCTACATTTGCAATTCGTTGTCAAGACAATTCATGTGGTTTGTAGTCTGGCTTCATCAAATTAATGTTGAATGGGATACATGTTCAGGTGTAACATTCACGTGATACCTAAAGATTTTCTAGCTTGATTTGTTTTGACAACTCAGTCACTATGCACTTGCCATATGCATTCACACCTGAATTGGTTGCATATAAGCGAAACAAGTGAGTACTGATTTGTTTAAAAGGGGCCTGTGTTGCCCAAGTTTAACTGACAAGGGGTAATTAACGAATTTTGAGGGTGGGGCGGTGGAACCGTATTCTCATTTGTTAACTGCAGTGACGTAAACAGAGGCATGGCTAAAATCGCTTGCAATTGCCAAGTGCTGCACTTGGTGTTCCCAATCTCCCAAAATGTGTGGGCAATCCGTTTAACGAACTGTACAGATACGGGCTGAACCCATGAGATCGGGTTTAATGTGCATTTGTGCATGGCAAGAAATTGTACGCCATACTAACTAACTTACTGACTTCATATTTCAAATAAACTTGATTTCACAAAAACAATTGTCCTGGCCCACAAATGTAGCATGGCAATTGGACTATAACCGTAAAAGTGCCACTCCACCTTAATAAGGCAACACATATGTTTAGGTTATTTCGACGGATTTGAGGAATGAACTATTTACAAAGCAGGGGACAAGCACCGAAATTTAAAACCTGGTAGTCAATTGTCCAGACCTTCCGGTAACAAAACGGTCAATTGTGGGGGTTGTGTGTGTCATGGCATTAGATAATGCAAGTTGCCAACCTTTGCCAAATCGTGTGAATTCCAATAGTTAGCCAACGCAATGACACCCACATACACCATAGTTACTACCAAGAAGCACTTGTTGTACCACCGTAGCTTCCTATACAACAACTGCTACTTCTCTCCGCATTTTTGCACAACCATTCGCAAACCTTCATTCTCCTTCACCAATTCTGCCACCCTACACATCAAACAGTGATTCGAGTTTATGACATGCACGTTCGGCGGCTATAGGGTTGCAAATGAGCCGAACCGAGTCGAGTTTTGGCTTAATCGAGCCGAGTCTCGACATCATTTCATTGAACTTGAATTCAAGTTCGAGCTCGACGAGCTGACAATTTTAAACTCGAACTCGAGCTCGAAAAAAATAAAAAATAATTATTTTATTTTTTAAAATAAAATAATATTTTTTTCTCAATAAATAATAAAATATTAAGGATATATATGTAATTTTACTATTAAAATTAAAAAAATATAAAATATATATACTTAAAGTAAAAAAGTAAAAAAATATATATACTTAAAATAAAAAATAAAACATATATATATACTCGAGCTCGCGAGCATATATATATATATATATACTCGACCTAACGAGTTTAATATTTTGAGCTTGAGTTCGAGTTCGATTTCAATTCGAGCCAACTCGGACTTGACTCGAGCCGCTCGCGATTCGTTTGCAACTCTAGTCGCCTACAAAACCAAATTGCCTTCCTTTAGTGTACATTTCTTCTTAGCTGCTAGCCTACTGACTGATTTTCCCCTGTTGCAGCAGCTATCAACATCGACCCACCTGAAAAAAGAGCATCTGTGTGGCTAAATTGAACGGGGGTTTGTGGCCCCTCCAATATAATGTGCAACATAGATGTGCTATTTATAAAATTTATGTGAAAACAGGGAACAAACCGGGTAATTGCTGCATGCTGCAAATCTACGGCCTGGGTTGCCGCGCGTGAAAGAAGTTTGTATACGGGCCATCAATCCGCTCTGACATCGCAGCTTCGATGTCGTGGTGGAGTCTTCACTTGCAGCTGCAAATATCACCATGTGAATCGTAACTATGATTGACGATGTGACGCCCCCACTTTTCCCAAGGGCGAACTCAAGGGTATCCGCGGAACGCCTGCCCAACTCTTGCCAGGACTCAAGATGAATCCAATTCAAATTTAAAGTCTAATACTAACAATGAAAATCGGAATAAAAGTACGAAATCATTTCCATACGTAAATATTCAATCTTACATCACAATTTTCAAACTTACAATTACTTTTTCCAAAATATACAACTTCCAAAAGTTGTCTAAATAATTACATTCAAAACTTTAATCAAATGAGCCACCCAATAAACTTTTCCATAATTCCTCCTATATCCGCTCCTGTTAAGGAAAACAAATCTAACGGGGTGAGCGAATGCTCGTGAGGCCAAGAAAACATGCAAGACACGTAGTTTAATAACAATAACATTTACACAATAATGAAAGTTATAACATCCAAATAATTCATAATTTATAATAAACACACTTGAGTAGTATGCAGGAGCTCTCAGGAGCTAATTTTCAATTGCTTTGCCCAATTTCAATTTAATACCTTCTCGTGACGACACCCCGTCACTCGGGCAGGTAATCAAATTCGTAGCACTTCACTTATTTCATTTATGTTTCTGAGATGACTCGAGAGGTACCTCCCACCCAAATCGGTGTGGTACTTGCTATCGCTCAATTTATAGTTCTGAGACGACTCGAGGGTACCTCCCACCCGAATCGGTGTAGTACTTACTATCGTTCAGTTTATAGTTTTGAGACGACTCGAGAGGTACCTCCCACCCAAATCGTTGTGGTACTTACTATCATTCAGAGGTCGATGAGACTTCGCTCCAATCGATTTAGAATACTTTATGGTTCTAAGACGACTCGAGAGGTACCTTCCACCCAAATCGGTGTGGTACTTACTATCATTCAGAAGTTCACTTATTCCATTTATGTTTCTGAGACTCGAGAGGTACCTCCCACCCAAATCGGTATGGTATTTACTATCGTTCAGAGGTCGATGAGACTTTGCTCCAATCGACTTATGCAGCCATAATATAATTTTCAAGTCAAGTCATGTCAGGTCAAGCAATTCAAGTCACGTCAAGCAGTTCAAGTCACGTCAAGTGATTCAATTTAGGTCAAGCACGAGTCATTTATTTCAAATGAGAACAAGTGCGGTAAAATACACACTCGATTCCCTTTCCAAAATTTCAAGTTATTGATATCAAGTAAGCACGTATCAAGTTCACAGGATTTCAACTATTCATGTACTAATAATAATCGAGCACGTAATATCCATGTACAATTGCCAATCATATTCATTCATGTAATAAGTATCATGTAGTTACATGAGAAAAAGGACGAGGGCGATAAAGTACACTCTCGCCTCGGTAAGTTTACGTATCATGTATAACACTTGTACAACTAATATTTCAATAACATAAGCATTTAACATACACTTGACACTCACCAAGTTATCAAAGAAGGAATGTCACTCAAAGTTCAGGCGTCCACCGTGGGATCCTCTTGAAAGTCCTCGTGCGTGCCTGAGTAATTAATAATGGACAATCACTTATAACCCCAATTATCGAAGAAGATTATACTAAAGTACAATATAAGAAAATCTCATGAAAATGAGTCTTAATTTCTCGTAAATCAAGGCTCAAAAGTGGAGTTTTAAAATACAAGAGAAATCTAGTTTTCATTTTTGAAATCAAGTATAAAACGATCAAGTGATATCGAAGAAAAAAGATGAGTTCTAAAAACTCAACTTCTTTTAAGTTTGGAAATTTCGGGTTTGTTTCACGATCTTGGAAAAATCGTATCTCACAGTCTAAAAGTCCAAAATTGGAAACTTGATACCGTTGGAAACCTCTTTCAAAGTACCAAAAATTCTTAGAAAATACTTTTCCATGATTCCAAACGGAAGATATTCAAAAATCGGCTCAAAGTCGCTGTTTTGGAAAGTCAAGACAGATTTGGGTTGATTTTCGACAAAGTTTGGAAATTCGGCAAAATTCACACAATGCGAACTAACCTCTGAAATTTGGAACTCAATTAGAGTTACAATCAAAGTTTAAAACAAAACAAATGGAACAAGAATTGAAGTTTTGAGCGACAAGATATAGTAGCTCAAATTTGACCAAAAATTCCTTATTGATCAAGAATTTCTAGATTTGAAACATGAATTTTGGGACTTCAGTTGGACATTAAAATAGACTCGGAATGGCACAAAATTTTGGTAGTATTACTCTACCATATAAGGGCTATTCTCTGTCAAATTTCATATAAAAATTCGTTTGGAAAGTCAGTTAACAAAGCCATTAAAGTTCCAAGAATTTCCAAGGCAATTCTGCCTTGTACTTCAATTTTCCTTTTTAAAACCTTTGTTCCACACAATCAACTTCAATTAATTCAAGTATTGAAATTAATGTTCTATAAACATCCAATAAGTAATTTAGAAGTAATTGACATCAAGGTTTTCGAAATATAACTTCCCAAATCAGATTTGACCATTCGATCAAGACAAAAGGAAAATTTTCCAGATTCGAAGAGCAACTTTGGGATATCATTTGCATATTGAAATGATCTTAGATTGACACCAAAATTGGTACAATTTAAATTCCATATGAGGACTACTCCTCTACCAAATTTCATTTGAAAATCCACACGAAAAGGTAGTGAACTAAACTACCAAAGTTCAAGAAAATCCCAAGACCAATCTATCATTTGCTTTCTTCTTCCTTTTCAAACATTTTACCCAATGAAAACGATTCAAATCTGGCCAATTTATGAAACAAAGGTCTAAGAAACATCCAAGATACATTTGGTAGGTGATTAACACCAAGAATTAACAAGTCTCAATCGAATTTAGTAACAATTCTATCCAAAAGGAGGGTTTTTCTTCAAGAAGTTAGTTTCGAAATACGGCCACAAATCACTCAATTCAACTCGGAATTGGACATGGTTAGTGGTGGTGGAAAAAAAATTCATAAATCTACAATTTCTCAGAAGAAACTATTTTCAAAATCTGTCCACAACTAGTCTACATTTGAGCCTCAATTTGTAGTTCATGTTCTGCCTTCCAGGGAACTAACAAAACAGGGCAGCCAAGTTCAAACGGTTGGTACGGATTACTCATAATCAGGATGTGCATTTTATATCGTTGGAAAGTTGGAAATGTCTAGTTTCCAGTGCCACAAACGGCACTGATTTTGACATCGGAGTAAAAAGTTATGGCCAAAAGAAAAGAACCGCCTGGGCAATTCGGGAAAATTTTTCAGTTTTGTTAAACCTTTGAAATCACTACAATTGACCAACCAAATCATGTTATTTTTCAATGAAACTTTCTACACCAATAATATAACATGTATACATCACCAACAAATCATTATAACCTCAAAATTTTGCACCAAAGTGCACGAACATAGCAGGGGTAAAATGGTCACTTTTGTTCATTGTACCTTCGTTGAATTTCTACCAACAACCCAACATTATTCCACTAATTTAAACACTAAACCAACATTAATAGCATCATCATTCATCGAATCAGTCCATCCAATTCAAGTGGGAGTTCATAGAGCCCACACAACAATTTTTCCAACATAAACAAGCTACCCACATGATTAAATGAACCTATAAGTGTAATAGAACTTCCATAAACCAAGATTTGAAGGTTTGATCGTTGCTTACTTATTTAGATGAACCAAGCAGAAATTTCGGTCCAAAGATGCTCAAGAAAAACCTTAGAAAGCAGCCCCTTTTCCTAGCTTGATGCACTCTCCAAGTGATTAACTAAGTGTAGGTGAAATTTGAGGTGAATTGGAGGGAGTTTAATAAAGATTTGATGAAGGAATTTGAAGAGCTTGGAGTTGTTTTTCTTGCCTTGATGGCCGGCTGTCTTAGTGACGAGAGAGAGAGTGTTTGATCAAAAGTGAGGCTTCCTTGAGAAGCTTTAATGTGTGGCCCAAAATTAAGCAAAAGTCAACTCTCTCCCCGCGCGCGCGCGCGTGTTTTGTGCTCGATTCCCCTCAGGTTTGTTTCACTTGTGTACTAAATTTCTAATGCACTTATATTCATACCATTATTATTCACTCTTAATGGTAAAAAATGAAGGTCTAAAGTTCCTCAAATAATCGCGCGCGTAAAAAAGGGTACTTCCGATTTAAGAACGATAAAGTGAAACTTTCAAGAAATTCTTATAACAATAATATAACTAACTAACATTTGAGCACTTAAATATAAAAATACCTATTTTAAGGCTATTGTACAAGTCTCCAATTTTTCAAATTTATTGTATCCTCAAATCGATTTTTATTTCCAACGTGCATTCACTCTTCACACTTAACGAGATTCCAAAATTAAATTTTGAAATAAATCACTTTAAAAATATAATTAAGTTATAGACCCATGTAGTTAGGTCTAAAGAACTTAGAAAATAATATTCGGAGTAAATGGCCATGTAAATAATTAAATAAGTTAGAAATAGGTAATTTTTTTACGAGTCCTCACAAACAATGAATGAGGGTTGAGTACCAGGGAATTGGTACTTCCTTTGTACAAGTGTAGAGATGTTGCCCAAATCCAAGTGTTAAGCTATGATGGTATATTTACTTCATCAATGGGAGGATGGATACAAGAGGGAGAGAGGAAGAAAAGAGACGAAGAAAGAGTAAGAGAGAGAGAGATAGAGAAAGAGAAAGAGAAGAGACGAGCTGTGGCAGTGGCGGTGGATGGTGGCGACGGTGGTTGTGAGAAAGAGAAGAAAGTGGAGGAAGGCAAGGGAGAGGAGAGGAGAGGGAAAGAGGAACAAATTAGAGGAAGAAAGAGAGACAGAGAAAGAGAGAGAGAGAGAGAGAGAGAGAGAGAGAGAGAAGGGAGGATGGTAGTGGTGGAACGGAGAAGAAAGGGGAGGAAGGAGATAGAGAAGATCGGAGAGGGATAACATCAAGAAAGGAGGGGGAGAAAGAAAGAGAAGGGGTGGCGGTGGGTGGTAACTGCGGTGGTGGTGGGAGGGGAAAGAAATGGGAGAAAAAAGAGGAGAGAAAAAGATGAAGAAAGAATAGGGAGGGAGAGAGAGAGAGAGAGAGAGAGAGGGAGGGCGCCAATTGTGGTGGGAGCGGCAGTGGCTGTGGGTGGTGGTAGGCAGAAGAAATGTGTTGGGATAAAATAAAAGGGAGGAAGGACAGGAAGAAGAGAAGAGCGTGAAAGAGGAAGAAAGAATAGAGAGAGAGAGAGAGAGAGAGAGAGAGAGGAGAAGGGGGTGGCAGTGGGTGGTTCAAATTTTTATAAAATTTCTCAAATAATTCTTAAATTCTTAAAAAATCCCAAAATACTACCATAAAACCAACTCTTTATGCCTTTCCTTCGTTATAAGAACAGAGTTCCCATTTTTCCATAAACAAATAAATTTATCGGGAAAAACAAAAAATATAGCAGCAGAGTGTTTTGATAAAACACCAACTCTATATGATTTTCCTCTATTATAAGAATATAGTACCCATGTTCAAAAAAAAATTATTTATTGGATCACAAAAAATTAAACTTGTTTCCCTGTAAACCATTTGCGTAGAATGTCTTCCAATGTGCCAATGAATATGATTTTCTCATCAAAAAAATAAGTGTGTAATGTGTGACGCCCCCACATCTCCCTAAGGCGAATCAAAGGGTATCCGCGGGACGCTTGCCCAACTCTCGCCAGGACTCAAGCAATTCCATTCAATTTAAAATCAAACCGAACATTTCAAAGAGAGTAACATGAATACAAATAATGCGGAAGCGTTCAAACTTAACAAGTCACTTAACATGTAACCAGTACATCGGGTAATTATAATACGACTTAAATTCTAAATACACGTCAGGGCCCAAATTTTTATATTTCAATTCCAAAAGTACAACCCAAACCAGGGCCTAGCCAAAATATAGTAGGAATCCTAAACAAAAGTACAACGAAGGGTTTCTCCATACTTCTCCGAGATTCGGTTCTGTTAAGGAAAACAAAACTATAGGGTGAGCGAAACGCTCATGAGGCCAAGAACACACATGCAAGCACATTGTTCAAATAGCAATCCCAAATTTATTACATAAAACCGTGATATTTCAATAATCAACCATTCGAGCAGGAAAAGTAATCAGAAACAATTCAAGGATATAGTAGCTCTCAGGAGCTAAGTTCCACTCGCTCTCCCGATGTCATTCATATACCTTCCCGCGTTGACCCTCCTGTCAACCAGGTCGGTATTTCCATTTCCGTAGATTACCACTTACTTCCCTCCGTCCACCGTACACCTCAAGGGCTCACAAGTCATTTATAAGGCGATACTCCACGAGTATGCCAAGCAAGACCTCTCATTAGGTCGAACTTATATATCTCATGGCTCGCCCAGGTTCCCGACCAATCCCATTGCCGGCTCGAGTCCAAGGACGGCCTATGAGTTTGGGCGTCCCCCATTCATTTGAAAGTCGAGGAGATTCACTCCAACGACGTATGTAATCATAACATACCATTGCATTTCATTCATTCATTCAATACATGTCAATCATTCATTTGAAATTAGAACGAGTGTGATAAAGTACACACCCGCCCTTATTTTTAAAATCTCCAACAATTATCACAAATAAGCAAGTATTAAGGATTCACACATTTGACACTCACCGAGCAATTCAATAAGAATTATTTTCTAGAAGTTCAAGTGTCCACTGTAAAATTCTCTTGAAGGTCTCCTTGTGCGCCTGGCAATTAATAGTGGATAATCACTCAAAGAACCCAATTATCAAGAAAGATTGTACACTAGTACAATCTAAAGAATATTTCACAAAATGAACTTCAATTACTCGTAAATCGAGATTCAACTTGCCTTTTATTAAGTACAATATTATTTGAGTTTTTATCATGAAAATCAAGGGCAAAACGTTTGAATAATACTAAGAGAATTAAGAGTTTTGGAAAAACTCCTTTGCCTTGAAAATTGAGAAATTTCAGTATTATCTTAAATCTTTGAAAATTCGTATCTCTCTCGATATAAGCTCAAAATTGGAAAACTTTATACCGTTGGAAACCTTTTGGAAAGTGTTAAAAGTTCTTAGAAGACACCTTTCCATGAATCTAAGTGGAAAGTACTCAAAAATGAGCTTGAAATCGCTGTTCCAGAATGTTCAGGATTGAGTTGGGGTTGGTTTTTCGCTAACTTTGGAAATTTGGCAGAATTCACTCGTTGCACACTAGCCCTTAAAATTTATAATTCAACTAGAGGTGCAAGTAAGGTTTAGGGCAGAACAAGCGGATTGAGGATCGGAGTTTCGAGCACCGAGATACGGTAGCTCAAAGTTAGGAAAATTCAAGTCTGGTGAACAATTTCCAGATTTGAGTTTTCAAAATTGGAATCTTAGCTAAGAGTCAAAACGAACTTGGATTGGTATAAAATTTTGCAGTATGTTACTCCTATATGAAAGGTACCGCTCTATTAAATTTCAGGGAACAATACCTTCGGAAAGATAGTTAATTAGTCATCCAAAGTTTAGGAAAATTTCTAAAGCAACCGGTCTTTTGACTTTCATTTCCCAATTCAAATCGTTTAACCAAAAAAACTATCTAACCATGGTTCATTTGTGAAATAAAGGTCTAAGATACATCCATGATACCTATGGTAAGTGTTTAGCATCAAGAACTTCAATTAATAAGATCATTCCCAAGTTTTCCTGTCCCTTGGTTACCCTCAATGTTTTCCTGTCCCTGGGTCGGTCCAGTTGCCGGTCCCTGGTCATCCCCCTGAGGTTGGGCTTGTCTAGACGCTCGCCCACGGCCTCGACCACTCCTTAATCCTTCCATTAGTCTAAATGTGCCTAGTGCAAGAAATAGATTAATTTAAGCGGAAAAGAAAAAATATATCAAAATGAGAACCAACCAAGAAAGCATTGAAATTGACAATAATTTACATTCATAAGCATGTCAAGTTCGTACAATTAGCAAGTTAGGGACAATTCACAAAAATATAGCACACAGGTGTTCAAAAGTATACTTTTAGTCATAGAAGACTAAAGTAAGAACAAGTGCCCAAAAGTAGGCTACCTAAGCATGCAAAATACAATGGCCTCAACACTCGCGTCACCCTAACTAGTCCTAGCTGTACCGGTCAAAAGTCAAAAGGGGTCAACTACTAAGATCCTAGTCCACAGCAGGGCTATCAGGAGGAACCTCCTCCTCGGGATCCTCCTCTTCAGCATCAGGAATCACCTCAGTAGCGTCCTCAACCAATCTAGTAGCATCAGCCAGGATCTCGAAAGCCCGGTTACGGACATCCCGTCCTAGCCTAGTGAGTCGAGCCCTAGTATCCCGAATCTCCTCATTAACCACTGCAGATGTGGTTACCTCACCCTCAATCACCTCTTTGAGCTCGGCAATCCGCTCATCCTGAGCGCTAACCATCTGCCTAAACTCGTCTACCTCAGCCTGTAGATCGCGGTTGGCATCCACCAACTGACGACGCTCGTCATCCAGAGCAAGCACTAGATGGTTCGGGTAGGCGAAAGTCAACCTACACGAACATCGAGGGTATCTATCATATGGTGAGTAGCGTACTCGAGCTTCCCCCGCTATAGCTCGGTAGAAAATAGTTCTAAGAGACTCATAATGACTATTCGCATGACCATTCCCGTTAGCTGTCGGGGCTCCGTTTCCGTCATCCATCCCTGCAAAATAATGATACTTTTTCAGGTTAGAAACTTAAATCACTACCTAGTTCCAATATCCGGCAATGCATGCCTAACTTAATCGTTGGTTCATCCCAATTGTCACTTGAGGTAGGACTAACTTAGTTGCTAGCTCGCCTCAAGCATCACTTAGGGTATGATTAAGTCATCCCATATCGAATCTTAAAGGTAGAGTATCTAATATGTCTCCCATATAGACCTCTAACCTAGTGCTCTGATACCAACTATGACACCCCCACATTTCCCTAAGGCGAACCAAAGGGTATCCGCGGGACGACTGCCCAACTCTCGCCAGGACTCAAACAATTTCATTCAATTTAAAATCAAACCGAACATTTCGAAGAGAGCAACATGAATACAAATAATGCGGAAGCGTTCAAACTTAACAAGTCACTTAACATGTAACCAGTACATCGGGTAATCATAATACGACTTAAATTCTAAATATACGTCAGGGCCCAAATTTTTACATTTCAATTCCAAAAGTACAACCCAAACCAGGGCCTAGCCAAAATATAGTAGGAATCCTAAACAAAAGTACAACGAAGGGTTTTTCCATACTTTTCCGAGATTCGGTCCTGTTAAGGAAAACAAAACTATAGGGTGAGCGAAACACTCGTGAGGCTAAGAATGTGAGAACCCGTAAATCCCTAATAATTTTCCTAGGGTTTTTTCCCTTTAAAGACATGTTTTCTGCATTTTCTGGCTTAGGAAAATTCTCCTGGTAAATTTTATGAGCAGTTATAGTTTGTAGATGATTTCTCTAGTATTGGAGAGTTTTTGAAAAATTAAGAGTATATAATGGACGTGGGACCCACTAGTGCGAATAGTTCGGAAAAATTCGGCCAATTAAGTTAAATTCCGGATACTGTGTGAAATTTATCGGGTGTTAAAAGATAAGTAAAAGATGTGAAGTGATTGATGTGAGAGGAAAAAGAAAAGATAGGATTGCATTAATGGAGGTGACAAGTGTCACCATTATATTGGTTAGGGCTTAAGACTTACTATTCATGGTTTTGACCTTTTGACTTATTGGTTAAATATCTCAAAAATTGACTAAAAATTCACTCTTTCTTACTCCTTGGTGGCCGGCCCTCTTAAGCTCAAGAAGGAAGAAACTCTTCAACATTTTTGCTTCCATTTAACTCAATCATCCAAACCCAAGTGCTTAAATTAGTTTCTACTCCATAAAATCCCTCCACTTGGTGCTAGTAAGTGATTTGGTGAAGTTTTTTGAAGAAGCTAAGGTGTTCTACAACTCCTCTTCTCTTGTTTACTAGGTAAGTAGTGCTTGAACTTTCCCCTACACCTAATGATGCTTAATTTGTGCCTAGTGGAAGCTAAAGTGATGATATTTGTGGTTTATTTCTTGGTTTGAGATGAATTGGTGAAGTTTTCAATTTATTGGAGATTTTTCTGGTTTAATGTGATCATGATGTTGTGGTTATTTATGATGGTTGGTAATGAGGGGTAATGACTCTAGTAGGTGTGAATTATTGATAATTGCAACCAATTTTGGGTTTGGTTTGAAATGTGAAAAGTTAGGGTTTCATAACCCCCTTTTCTGTCCGGTTTTGTATCTCATGCTTAGAGGCCGAATTGGCCTTTGCTTAAAACATGAAAGTTGTAGGTATTGATGTGTTTGAGGTGCCTGTAACATTTTAGGTCATTTGGAGTAGTGTAAAGTGAGATATGTCGATTTTACTGTTGCTGTTCTGGGTTGATCAGAATGTGCGAACTGCGCTTGTAATCGTCTGTTTTGGCTGGAATTGCTTTGGATTTGGTTGTTGACATCTTCTGATGAAATGTAGCTGGATGTCTTAGCTACCATATGCCTTTGGAATCAATGCATTTGGACCTGTATAAACTGAGTTGGACTAATTACAGCATAGTGTGATTTGTAAACCTGCAATTACGGTTCTGGTTTGGTATTCTGCATTTTTGACCTAGTTGTACTAGGATTTGGACTAAGTGACCTTCTACATTGTTGTAGCCCTGGTTCTTAGCTTCGAAACGGTGGGTCTTACACTCTCATCCGATAATCGTAGTGAAATTGGTGCCATTACCGCAAAATACGGACAAAACTGCATTTTATTCGAGGCCAAAGCTAATGCCATTTCTTGAATTTCTGGTTACTCATGATGCTTGTATATGTTTATAAAACCCTATTGGGGTTGTGATTGACATTGTTTTATGACTCGTTATCGAGTCACATTGTATTTATTTGCGTGTTCTAGAGCGTGACGGTGGTTCATGACGAACTTTTGACCACGGTGTATGAAACACCACTTACTTGATTGGTGAGTATACTACTCACTTAAATGTTACAATGTGGCTTTGTTATATGTGAATTTGATGCCTTGAAAGCGTATTTGGCTATTGGAAGTGATTGAGGTGAGGGTGTACTTGACCGCCCTCACCCCCTTGTGATTCCATTCATGACTGTTTACCGTTTTACTGAAATATTGCACTTGATATATGATATATTGAATTCCTGTCATGAAAAACTGATTTGGTGTCGTTTGGACGAATATCCAACGGCCTTACTATATCACTGAGCTCAACCCCGTTAGGTAGTCAATTGAATCGAGCCGGCGAGGGATTGGTCGTGAAAATTGACCTGCCATGGGGACTGTACTGGGGAACCTTGTAGTAATGAAACTCTTGGTTCCGGTATACTCGAGTATTACCAAAAGCTACTGATTGGAGTGCGGGCCCGGTTGGGATATGTTGGGTGGAAGGAATGGAAGTAAAGTGATGTCTACGGTTTGGTACTTTTAACATTGACGGAGGGTCAATGAGGTTGGATCAAGAATATAAGCGAGGAAATGGGCTCTTGAGAGCCGTCCGTATCCTTTTACCGTTTTGTTTCATTCCTTAATTGTGTACTTTAATTGAAAGGACTTGCTATATGCTCTTTGTTGCTTATGTGGTAGTAACTCACTGAGGTTTAGCTCACTCCGTTCCATATGTTTTCCTTACAGGAAAATGACTATTTTGGGAAAGGTTGTGCTAGTTGGTTGTCAAGTTGAGCATGTAAATGTATTTTGAATAGCTCCGTGAGGGTGAAAACCCTAAGTGTTTTGTTCCAACCAATGGTTGGTTGTAATTGACTATTTGCACATGTATGGACTAGTTGGATATTTTGGTACGCCGTTTGGCTTGTAAACGTTGAATTTCAATGTATGTATATGTTGGATGGATGTATGGTTGAACTCCGGATTCTGACGTGTCCGGCATTGTTCATCATCGGCGTTTTTCCATTTTTTTTCTATTTTATTTTATTTTGTGATTTTGACTTGTTTGCGCGTGTGGGTATGTTCCGGAACGTATTAGATCGACGTAAACTGACCCGTTAGTCCTGGCGAGAGCCGGGCAGGCAGTCCGCTAACCTCTTTGGTTCGCCTTAGGGGAAGGTGGGGCTGTCACAAAGAACACACATGCAAGCACATTGTTCAAATAGCAATCCCAAATTTATTACATAAAACCGTGATATTTCAATAATCAACCATTCGAGCAGGAAAAGTAATCAGAAACAATTCAAGGATATAGTAGCTCTCAGGAGCTAAGTTCCACTCGCTCTGCCGATGTCATTCGTATACCTTCCTGCGTTGACCCTCCTGTCAACCGGGTCGGTATTTCCATTTCCGTAGATCACCACTTACTTCCCTCCGTCCACCGTACACCTCAAGGGCCCACAAGTCATTTATAAGGCGATACTCCACGAGTATGCCAAACAAGACCTCTCATTAGGTCGAGCTTATATATCTCATGGTTCGCCTAAGTTCCCGACCAAGCCCATTGCCGGCTCGAGTCCAAGGACGGCCTATGAGTTTGGGCGTCCCCCATTCATTTGAAAGTCGAGGAGATTCACTCCAACGACGTATGTAATCATAACATACCATTGCATTTTATTCATTCATTCAATACATTTCATTCATTCAATACATGTCAATCATTCATTTGAAATTAGAACGAGTGTGATAAAGTACACACCCACCCTTATTTTTAAAATCTCCAACAATTACCACAAATAAGCAAGTATCAAGGATTCACACACTTGACACTCACCGAGCAATTCAATAAGAATTATTTTCTGGAAGTTCAAGTGTCCACTGTAAAATCCTCTTGAAGGTCTCCTTGTGCGCCTGGCAATTAATAGTGGATAATCACTCAAATAACCCAATTATCAAGGAAGATCGTACACTAGTACAATCTAAAGAATATTTCACAAAATAAACCTCAATTGCTCGTAAATCGAGGTTCAACTTGCCTTTTATTAAGTACAATATTATTTGAGTTTTTATCATGAAAATCGAGGGCTAAACGTTTGAATAATACTAAGAGAATTAAGAGTTTTGGAAAAACTCCTTTGCCTTGAAAATTGAGAAATTTCAGTTTTATCTTAAATCTTTGAAAATTCGTATCTCTCTCGATATAAGCCCAAAATTGGAAAACTTTATACCGTTGGAAACCTTTTGGAAAGTGTTAAAAGTTCTTAGAAGACACCTTTCCATCCTTTTAACTCTTCATTTTATTTTCTTTCAGTGGTTGTCACACCACTCCTTCCTTATTAGGATTAGGATTGATCCATTTAGACATGTGGCCATAGCACAACGTGCACGTAGCAATGTTTAGGGGATCACTCTAACCACTGACTAAGGGTTTTGGAATTGATAACCCTTTGCCCTTTTGTATGAAGGTTTGGAGTCTGAAACCTTATTGAGTCTTAGATGTATTAGTGACCCCAACCGCATGCATCTAGATTAAAAATCGCATAAGACAGAGTCAACCTTATGCTATTAGAAACGCTAGATATGAGGAGAAGGATTCTCTCTCTTTCTTTTTTATTACTCTAATATATTGTGTGTTATTTATCAATTAAACTAGCCTCTCTTTATTTTCTCCTCTCTTGCATTCACAAACCTTAGAAATAAGAGTCCTAACATGACACTCTTTAAGAGCCTACCTTAGTAACATTTAAATTATAATTTATTACATTAGTGTCCTAATAATTGCACATCATTTTTAACCCTGTCCCGGCATATAAAAAGGTACCTTTAGGTCATATTTAATTTTTGTTGTTGCATATTTATTTACTTTAATAAACTTGCATCATGTATTAACCTTAGAGGGAATGCCATTTAGAGAATCCCATTTTTTAGAATTATACCAACCTTTTCTCTTTTGGGTATGTAACACTTTATGGGACTTTCACGTTTAATTTTTGCCAAAAATTGGAGTAGGGTCTGCAGGTAAGGTGTTTGACTTGAATTTTATGGTTCAGATGAACAATTCTCGATGAATCAAACAATTGTTGGTAATTTCAATTAAGATTCAAAGGTGACATGCACTTCTCTCGTCTAGTAAACTCATCAAGTGGCATCTTACCTAGAACCGATTGGAGATTTTAAGGACATTGAATCAGACTGTTATTTGATAGAGGTATTGGTACAATTATGGAATCCTAGTTGTTCGACATTTAGAATAGGAAATAGAAAAATGACTGTGACAATTGAAGAGATAGCCGGTCTTCTTAACTTGTCAGTACATGATATAGCAGTGATATTTCCATTTGCCTCCGATAAGGCAGAATTTTGTCACTTCACTGGGTTAAAAGAGTTTGTAATACAAGGGTCTGATCAGAACACAGATGTATAATTCTTATTTGATAGATTTACACTAAGAGATTGGTTCGAGAGGTATTTTGAAGACTTTTCGTTTACATCTAAGTAGGGCTGGAGCTAAACCAAGTAGCTCGGCTCGAGCTCGCGAGCTACTTGGTCAGCAGCTCCAGCTCGAGCTCGGTTGACCAAGCTCGAGCTCGAGCTTGGAAATATAATACTCGAGAGCTCGACGAGCTCTATCGAGTTTTTTATAATATATATTTTAATTTTTGTTATTGTGAAATGTCAATAATATCCTTTATTTAAAATTATATATAAAATATTAATTTTTATTACTTGAGCTTGATTAGGCTCGATTGAGCTCGAATAAGCTCGATTGAGCTTGATTTGAATTAATTACATTTAATTAAACTCGAGCTCGAGTTCGAGCTCGAGTTCCATAAATCGATGTCGAGCTCGAGCTCGAGCTCGAATTTTAAAAGCTTGACGAGCTCGAGCTCGAGCTCGACCTTAGTTATTTTGCCTCGAGTAGTGCACTACTCAAGCTCGATTCGACTCGACAGCACCCCTACATCTAAGACAATGTGAAAGCACAAGAAGCCGTGGGTATATGGACTCATTATGGTTGGGATTACCTCTTACCGAGAATGGATAAGAAGATCACTTTCAAAATCACTAAACTCATGTTTGACCTCTTTCTTGGGATCAAAAATCGACAACGTTCTATAGTGCTAACTATATTAGCCGATATATTTGTTACTTATACCAATTACCAGAGAAGGGCGAAATTCTTTCATGGTTCGAATCTGATTCTGTATATATGAGTTATAGAGCATTTTAGGAGACAACTACCTGCTTTCAATAGTTTATCCTTAATTGGGTACAATTGGATAGTGACTCATTACAAAAGAGTCGATAGAAATAGTCTGTCGAGAAATGCATTAGAGTACTTGGATTTCTTAAGAACATTACTAGATCAAAGGATTAGGTGTGTTTTGGATTGGACTGACTGTATCAAACAAGTTCTTCGCACCAAGTCATTAGATTTTATCCCATTGTTAGGGACTCAAGACATTATGACTTATACTCCAAAAACATTTCTTAGGCAGTTAGGATGTGTTCAATGATCGCCACCTACACTCGATTTCATCGAATTTACCATCAATTTTGATAACAAAATCAGGTACCAATTATTTAGGCTTGGGGCATGTTGTCCAATGATGAGAATATTGCCTATATTTCAGACTCTACACAAATGGCTTTCGTCAGTCCACAATACGAACATTGTCTCAGAGATTTTGGTGCGCAAAAGCTGCAAAAAGAGAAATCCAAGAAAGTCAAAAGGCTAATGACTATCATTGAGGCAAAAGATAGAGAGAATGTGCATGCAATTGAAGCAATCTGTAGAATTCAACAAAGATCTGACGGAGAAGAACAAAAAGTCGTATGAGGAAATGCGAGAAAAACATCAAGAATTGAAGAGAAAATGTGAAAAATTATATAATCAAGTTGAACACATGAGAAATCCCTATTCTTGAAAGTCAAAAGATGCTATAATAGATAGGTTGAAGAAATTTAATAACTTTATACGAAATCGCTTTCGAGAAATGATATAGATAATGTACATGAGTTTCACAAATGTGGCAATGAAATGAGTTTCATCTTTTGCAAAATTATTATTGATAAACAGGTTTGATGAGTGAGCTCACTTCAAAAGTGTTGCATCATATTAGGCCAACCCTTGGCATAAAAAGGGCACCCTCATAGGACATACATCCGAATTATTTAAACATTCACTAACTCGTGTCCTTTTCTTTTTCTTGTTTTTGAATAAATTGAAGCAGTTTAATTAAAGAACGAATTCTAAGTAGATTTTTTTATCCATGCACTTTCAAACATAACTACACATAGAAGTTCCATCATTATAAGGTCCCGCTGCAAAGACTTGAGAAACTATGTAAGCATGAGTTTGCACTCGAAATCATTGGAAAGATCTGCAATGAGTACCTCATCACATGTCTCATATTTAGGGGTCCAATTGAGTGAAGTATTGAACAAATTCAATGAATTAAGTGTAGAAATGGCAGCGCAAAGACGCATGATTGATCAATTGTTTTCAAACCGCTACGGTGATGTGCAAACTAACCATATACCTGATGACAACAATCAACCTGAGCTAGAACCCCAACCAATATATATATGTCCACCATTTGAACCACATTCGTTTTACCTTTTACAAATCCCCAAGAGGGTGTCTTCATCTACTTCAATCCTAGTTTTTCACACATGCATCCAAACAATATCTTGGTTAACCCAACTAATACCTAAATTCTTAAAAATTATCCACAGATCAATCCAACTATTTCACCTAATTCTCAAGGACCCCAATCTCCAACCATAGAACCGTTTATGTTGGACACCACTTTTCAAGGAAAGATAGGAATGGATGAACACACTACTCCTATTGACAAGAATTTGCTGAAGAAATTAGATCGATTTAATGAGTTCATGAAGAAAAATCAAGGATTGAACAAGTATGGTGGTTTGGCTTATGATGAGCTGTGTTTCTTTCCTGATATGCAACTGCTTTTGGTCTTTAAAACTCCAAAATTTAGTAAGTATGATGGAACCGAAAATCCCAAAATGTATCTTAAAATGTTTGCTAACAAACTTGGTAAACCTATGGATGATGAAAGCTTGTCAATATGATTATTTCCTGAAAGTTTGGATGGTGACGCTCTGAATTGGTATTCTAATTTGAAGCCTGAAAAAATCAAAATTTGATTAGATCTGTCTATAGTTTTTGTAAGATAATATGAGTATAACTGCGAGCTTGCACCTACACGAACGGTACTCAAAAGAACCAAGAGAAAACTCTCAGAGAATCACAAGACATATACAAAATGATGGAGAAAATTGGCTGCTAAGATAGAGCCCCCTATGATTAAAGAGGAGATTGTCTGCACGTTTATTAAAACCCATGATCTGCTATATTTTGAAGAGATCTTTCACATCACTAGGAGTTCATTTGCGGGTATCATCAACAAACTTGAATAATATGATGAGTTTGTAAAATTAGAAAACAATTATCAATCCATTGGCTTCAAAAGTACATTTGGTCGAAACAATAGCTGAAAGAACCTCCAATTTAAGAAAAAAGAAGAAAACGTTGCTTTTGTGTGGGATCAAGGCCCTTCTTTTAAACCAAAATTTTAAAATCACCTTACATACTCATGTTTTTATCTATACTACTCAAATCCCTGACTTGTTTATCACACCACTATCAACTCTCCTTATCCTCGATCAAACTACACGAATACACCCATACCATTCCAAACTTTTCAACCTACCTTATAAAGTCATCCTTGTCCTCTCTATAATACAAGACCTGCTTCTCGAAATCAACCAAATCACGATTCTCCCCAAGCTAGTGGAATCCAGATTCAAAATCAATTTCGAACATTCACCAATTTAGGATGATTCATTGACCAACTATACGAACAACTTAAGGCTATTGTTAAGATTGAAGTTATGCCTCCTAAGATTTATCTTAGGGGCTTTTCTATTGATTACGGTCCTTAGACTATTTGCGCTTATCATTTTGGGAGTTTTGGTCACTCAATTATCAATTGATGGGTTCTAAAGTATAAAATTCAAAACATGATTGATGCTAGTGATATAGTTTTAAAAGGAAAAGACGAACAAGGGCAGAATGTCAGTAAAAACCCCCTCCCGAAACATAAATGTACTATTGAAACCATCACCGTTCATGAGGAGTTTGAGGAACCTATTCAATATATTGTAGATGAGGCTGAAATAATTGGGATAACTAAGAAACTGTTCGTGTTAGAAGAGGAACCTTCTAAAGTTGGGAATATCAAAAAACCTTTTATCATAGATTTGCCGTCTTTTGAACCTGTTGTACTTGAATTTTCGGAACAATCGTCTATTCATAATTTACAATAAGTGTCGTGAAGCTATGATGAGCCTACCATATTAATTGGAGATAAGGAGATATTGAAAGAGGAGGTAACTACTGTCACTAGATTTGGAAGAGTTGTGGCCGATTCTGAAGTTCATACTCAACCAAAAGCCAGGAAGGATATCCCGTCACAAAAAATGTCTATGGCTGAAAAAGAAACACTGGATTTCTTGAAAGTACTAAAGAGGAGTGAGTATAAGATTATAGAACTGTTGGATAAAATGTCCAATTAAATCTCTATTTTGGATTTGCTTTTTACTTTCGAGTCATATAGAGGGATATTGATTAAGATCTTGAGTGCAAACTCAAGTGTTGAAAAGTTTTCCTATTGAGAAATTCTCCCACATCATTGAAAATGTTCTGGCTGCCAACTACATAACTTTCTTTGATGACAATTTGACTCTGCAAGAAATCAGACATAATAGACCATTCTAGATATCAGTGCACTGTAATGGAATGTTACTACCCAAGATCTTGATAGATAATGGTTCAGTTTTAAACATCTGCCCATAGAATACTTTTACAAAGTTGGGATTTCTTGATACTAGATTTCATCCATCAACAACTATTGTAAGAGGATTCGATGGTGCAAAGAGGGAATCTATGGATAACGTTGACTTAGTGCTAGAGATGGGGCCTACTCAATTTCAAATCACTTGTCAAGTTATGGACCTTTCAAGTGTATACAATCTCTTGTTTGGACGATCCTGGATTCATGCCTCTAGCTCAGTACCATCCTTTCTCCATCAGATATTGAGATTTGTTGTGAATAACCAACTAATCATTGTATTCGTTAAAGATGACTGTACTATGATCGGTAATTCTGGATTAAAAGGGGAAAGTAGCAGAAAGACTTTAGTTTATCTTCATTATATTGCTGACATTGTTTTAGTAGGATGGATATCTAAAGAGAAGCTATTGATGAAACTGAATCTGCTATAAGCTTGTGTTATGATGGCTAAAGAGATGATCTGAGAAAGATATGAGATAGGCAAAGGCCTTGGGCAGAATCTGCAAGAAATCTTAGAGCCAATAGAGCTTTCGATGCAAAAAAACACATTTGGGTTAGGATTTCAAACGACAGTTAAAGATAAAAGGGAAATGCAAGCTCACAAGTGAGTAGAAAAGGAAGGGAAGCAAATTGTCATGAGCATCCGACCATTGCACTACACTTTTTCTCATCCGTCAAGGATAATTCTATTTGAATTAGACGAAAAGAACCCAATCATGAGATTGAGATGAGTTTATCTCAATTGTTCGTGGGAGTTACTTACGAAGGTGAACTGTCAAAGAGTTTGGAGTTTCCAACAATTTTCAAAAGAGTTATGCAGAACTGGACCGCTGACTATCTTCCCTTCTGAAGAGAATTTTGATAAATTTAGGGGATTGTTTTTTACTGGAACCCATGTATAAATAAAATCTTAGATGAGAACTATTTTTGTCATTTATTTTCTTTCAAAATCATATTAATATGTGTTTTTTTGTTTAAGTTCCATTGCACAGTTTTAGTGAAGATGTGTTTTCAACTGACGTTTACTTTGCGAATTAGTTGTCATTTGTTTAATGTCTATCTGCTCTTTTAAATTCAATGAAACGGAAGATATCTGTTCATTTTTCTATTATATTCTATTTTTTATTATACATGTTTGTTTTATTTTCAAATGACCAAAAATAAAATTTTTTGACCCTTCGAATATCACCATTCTAGAATTTAATGATTGCAATCTCAATATCTCCCACGAATTTGAAATTATGGAATCTTTCAAAACAAGAATGATAGTGAGAAAAAATGTGAGTCTATTTTAAAGATTCTTGAACAATATGAGGAAAAATCCAAATCGAACTTAGAAGAGACAGAAATTATTAATGTTGGCACTAAGACAAAGTTTAGAGAAATAAAAATTAGTATTCATTTGAATAAAAGGCAGAGAAAAAAGATGATTGAATTCTTAACTTTATTTCAAGATATATTTGCATGGTCATATGATGATATGCCTGAAATTTCGATAGATATAGTGGTCCATAGATTGCCAACTGATTCAAATTTTTCACCAGTCAAGCAGAAGCCTTAGAAGTTTAAACTGGGTATGAGCCTCAAAATAAAAGAGCACATTGGGAAACAGTTTAATGCTAATATTATCATGGTCTCTTATTACCTATTTAATTTTCAATTCTAGAACTAGTTCCGAAAAAGAGTGGAGAAGTGCGAGTATGTGTTGAATATAGGGATCTTAATAAAGCAAACCTGAAACACAATTTTCCTTTACCAAACATTTACGGGTCCGTTTGGATTGAGTGTTTTTGCGCCTGTTTTTGAAAAATTGTTTTTCACATTCCAAATGCTACAGTAAATGTGTATTTCAAAAACAACTTCAAAAACACCATATCCAAACAATATATCAAAAACAACTCCAAATATATTTCAATTATGTATATTTAATTTGTATATTTTAATAAGTATATTTCAATTTGTATATTTTAATTATGTATTTTAATATGTACATTTCAATTATATTTTAATATACTTTAATTATATATTTTAATATGTATATTTCAATTATGTATTTTAATATGTATATTTCAATTATGTATATTATATATATTATATTAATATAAATATATTTATTTCAATTATGTATAATATTATATATATTATATCAATTGAAATAAATATTATATATTTATATAAATACATTTATTTATATATAAATTTATAAATATATTTATTCAATTTTGTTTTATAATATATATTAATATGTATATTTCAATTATGTATATTATATATAAATTATATTAATATTAATGTATATTATATATATTATACATTTCAAATATTATATATTTATACATACATATTATAAATATTTTATTTTATTTATAATATATTTTTATATATTTATAATATATTTACATAAATATTATATGTTATATAAATTATATATAATATATTATAGATTTATGTAAATGTACATTTGTACATAATATATAAATATTTATGTATATTTATAATATACATTTATATTATGTATTATGTATAATATAATACATTTATAATACATTTATACATCTATATTAATATACATAATATTAATTTTATATTTATACATAATATTAATACATGTATACATTTATATTAATTATATTAATACATTTCTACATAATATTAATATATATTTATAATATATTAATTTATACATTTATAATATTCATTTATAATTTATACATTTATAATAATATACACTTATAATTTATAATATATTTATAATATTCATTTATAATTTATACATTTATAATAATATACACTTATACATTTATAAATATATTTATATTATGTATTATATATAATATAATACATTTATATAATTTTATATGAATATATAAATATATTTATTTATAAATATCTATAAATGTATTATAAATGCATAAATGTATATTTATATAAAAAAACAAAAATTATAATTTATAATTTATACATTTAGAAAATATTCATTTATAATTTATACATTTATAATAATATACATTTATACATTTGTAAATATAAATGTATTATAAATGCATAAATGTATATTTATATAAAAATATAAAAATTATAATATTCTAAAAATACTCAAAAATATGTTTAAAAAATACCTCTAAAAATAATCCAAAAAAATCAACAGTAAAAGTTTTTCATATAATTTTTTAAAAACAACTCCAAAAACAACTAATCCAAACGGATTTGTTTTTCAGATTCAAAATGCTACAGTAGTGTTTTTGAAAAACAAAGTCAAAAACAATTAATCCAAATGGAGCCTACATCCTTTTCGACAATACTGCTGGACATGAGATTGAATCCTTTGGTGACTGTTTCGTTGGATATCATTAGATTCTAATAGTAGAAGAAGATAGAGAAAAGTTGCTTTTATCACTCATTGGGAAACATTCTACTATTGAGTGACACCTTTTGATTTGAAAAATGCTGGAACCACTTACCAACGAACCATGACTACTTTATTCTATAATATGATTCATAAAGAGATGAAAGTTTATGTGGACGATATTATAATTAAATCGAAGAAAGTTGAAGATCATCTTATTGATATAAAGAAGTTTTTAAAAGGTTGAGAAAATACAACTTGAAATTAAATCCTACAAAATGTGCTTTTGGGGCTTTTGTTGGTAAATTATTAGAGGTTCATTGGTAGCAAAAAGGCATAGAAGTAGATCCAACCAAGATTAAAGCAATTCGAAATATGCATGTTCCTAGGATTCAAAGGAAAGTGAAAAGTTTTTTGGAAAATCTCAATTTCATTTAATGTTCATTGCACAGTTGATTTCCATATGTGAGTCTTTGTTTAAATTATTGAAAAAAAAATGCACCAATGCACTGGAACGAGGAATGTCAGTTGATTTTTGATAAAATTAAGGATTATTTGTTGAACATTCCGATTTTAGTGTCGTGCAAGCCGGGACAACCTCTAATTATATACCTGCCTGTACTTGATGAGTCCGTGGGATTTGTTCTGGGATAACATGATAATTTCGGAAAAAAGGAACAAGTCACTTATTATCTCAACAAGAAATTTACACCTTATGAAGCTAATTATTCTTTTCTTGAGAGTTTGGGCAACTCAAAAGTTGAAGCACTATTTGTTCAGTCACACCACTTACTTTATTTCCCATTCCGATCCTTTGAAATATTTATCAGGAAAATCGATTCCGACAGGACGTATGGCGAAATGGTAGATCATCCTCTCTGAATTTGATATTGTTTTCACAACCCAAAAGGCAATCCAATGACAAGTTATAGCAGACCACTTGGTAGAGAATCCAAGAGAAGATCATTATCAGTCATTATGTGAGGACTCGTAAAAACTATTATTTTTAAGACTAATTTATGGCTTAATAAATTATTTAATTGGATTTTAGCCACGAGGAATATTTTCTAGTCTTATTAGACCTAAATACATGCTAATATAACTTCGTTATATTTTTAAAGTGACTCGTTTCAAAAATTAATTTCCTGGAGCGCGTTTAGTAAAAATAGTGAATAGTGCTTGGAGATTTTATCCGCGTAGGAGCACAATAAGCTTGAAATTTTGGAGACTTGTAATATGGTTCTAAAATAGGTAATCCCATGAATAAATACTCAAGTGATAGTTAGTAGTACAATCGTTATAAGAATTTCTCGAAAGTTTCGCGTTATAGCGTTAAAATTGACGGTAAGCGTTTTCACACGCGCGACTTTATTTGAGGGACTTTAGACCCTTATTTCGGGACAATTAAGAGTGAATAATATTTACCTGAATATAAATGCATTGGAGGTTTAGTGCACTAGTGAACCAAACGTGCGAAAAAATCGACCCCTAATCGCGCCAAACGCACCCTAATGTGAGTTGACTAATGGGTGATTTGAGGCCACAAGTTAATGTCTTCTCTTGGAAGCTTAGAAATCTGATCACACTCTCTCTTCTCTACCCAAGACTGCCGACCAGCTCTCCCTCCCTCTCTAACTCCATTGTTCCAAAATTTTCTTACTCAAACCACCACCAAAACATCTCCAAATTCAACCAAACTTGCACCATACTTAGCTTAACACTAGGAGATCATTTTGAGCTGCAAAAGAGTGCTGGAAATCACGGTTTCTTGGAGCATTTTGAGGGCCAAAAATTCTGATCTAGTACATTAAGAAGGTATAACATGATCCATCACCTTAAACTTGATTTATAGTAGTAGATATGCATCTCTAAGTACTTGCATGTACGTAGATGACTTGATATTGTTGGAAAAATGTGAAAGTGGGCTCTATGAACTCCCACTCTTGGGTTGTTTCTGATTTGATGATTGATGGCGGATATATTGTTGGTTTAGTGGTTAAAATGATGGATTAATGGTGTGTAATTCATAGAAACTTCATTGGGTGCAAGAAGCAAAAGTTTCCGATTTTGCCCCTGCCTTGTTCGGCCATTTTAAGGCCAATTTTTAATGATCTAATGGCTTGAATCTGATGTTTATATGACGTATTAGATGTGTGAAAATTTTCATTGAAAAATAATGAGGTTTGGTTGGGCAAATGAATTTTTTTTGTGAAACTAGCAAATCTGGAAACTGTTCCCGTATGGCTCTGACCAGCGGTGGTGTTTCGGCCATAACTCCGTCCTTGGATGTCGAAATCATGTGCCGTCGGTGGCGTTGGAAACTAGACATTCCAGGATTTGATTTGAGATAAAATGTACATTCTGATTCTTTGTGAGTGAGCCGAACCAAACGTTTTAAGATTGCTGTCCTGTTGCTCTGTTCAACTAGAATGAAGTGATAAGGCAGCAAATTGATGCCCGATTTTGAACTAGTTGAGTGCCAAATTTTGAAATGATTTCTTCTATGATATTATAGCCCTATGAATGTATTTTTCAACGACATAAACCATGCCCCATTCGGAGTTAAATTGACTGAGTTGTGACCAAAACAAGAGGACTGCCCTGTTTTGGAAAAACCGGAATACTTGGACTGGTTTGGGACAAAACTTGGGAATGATCTTATTAATTGAAGTTCTTGATGCTAAACACTTACCAAAGGTATCATGGATGTATCATAGACCTTTATTTCATAAATGAACCATGGTTGGATAGTTTTCTTGGTTAAACGATTTGAATTGGGAAATGAAAGTCAAAAGACCGGTTGCTTTAGAAATTTTCCTGAACTTTGGATGACTAATTAACTATCTTTCCGAAGGTATTTTTCCCTGAA
Organism: Coffea arabica; assembly: GCF_036785885.1. Classification (NCBI taxonomy): domain Eukaryota; kingdom Viridiplantae; phylum Streptophyta; class Magnoliopsida; order Gentianales; family Rubiaceae; genus Coffea; species Coffea arabica. The sequence continues at coordinate 77,118,368 of NC_092313.1, forward strand.
ATTTAATAGAGCGGTACCTTTCATATAGGAGTAACATACTGCAAAATTTTATACCAATCCAAGTTCGTTTTGACTCTTAGCTAAGATTCCAATTTTTGAAAACTCAAATCTGGAAATTGTTCACCAGACTTGAATTTTCCTAACTTTGAGCTACCGTATCTCGGTGCTCGAAACTCCGATTCTCAATCCGCTTATTTTGCCCTAAACCTTACTTGCACCTCTAATTGAGTTATAAATTTCAAGGGCTAGTGTGCAACGAGTGAATTCTGCCAAATTTCCAAAGTTAGCGAAAAACCAACCCCAGCTCAATCCTGAACATTCTGGAACAGCGATTTCAAACTCATTTTTGAGTACTTTCCACTTAGATTCATGGAAAGGTGTCTTCTAAGAACTTTTAACACTTTCCAAAAGGTTTCCAACGGTATAAAGTTTTCCAATTTTGGGCTTATATCGAGAGAGATACGAATTTTCAAAGATTTAAGATAAAACTGAAATTTCTCAATTTTCAAGGCAAAGGAGTTTTTCCAAAACTCTTAATTCTCTTAGTATTATTCAAACGTTTAGCCCTCGATTTTCATGATAAAAACTCAAATAATATTGTACTTAATAAAAGGCAAGTTGAACCTCGATTTACGAGCAATTGAGGTTTATTTTGTGAAATATTCTTTAGATTGTACTAGTGTACGATCTTCCTTGATAATTGGGTTATTTGAGTGATTATCCACTATTAATTGCCAGGCGCACAAGGAGACCTTCAAGAGGATTTTACAGTGGACACTTGAACTTCCAGAAAATAATTCTTATTGAATTGCTCGGTGAGTGTCAAGTGTGTGAATCCTTGATACTTGCTTATTTGTGGTAATTGTTGGAGATTTTAAAAATAAGGGTGGGTGTGTACTTTATCACACTCGTTCTAATTTCAAATGAATGATTGACATGTATTGAATGAATGAAATGTATTGAATGAATGAATAAAATGCAATGGTATGTTATGATTACATACGTCGTTGGAGTGAATCTCCTCGACTTTCAAATGAATGGGGGACGCCCAAACTCATAGGCCGTCCTTGGACTCGAGCCGGCAATGGGCTTGGTCGGGAACTTAGGCGAACCATGAGATATATAAGCTCGACCTAATGAGAGGTCTTGTTTGGCATACTCGTGGAGTATCGCCTTATAAATGACTTGTGGGCCCTTGAGGTGTACGGTGGACGGAGGGAAGTAAGTGGTGATCTACGGAAATGGAAATACCGACCCGGTTGACAGGAGGGTCAACGCAGGAAGGTATACGAATGACATCGGCAGAGCGAGTGGAACTTAGCTCCTGAGAGCTACTATATCCTTGAATTGTTTCTGATTACTTTTCCTGCTCGAATGGTTGATTATTGAAATATCACGGTTTTATGTAATAAATTTGGGATTGCTATTTGAACAATGTGCTTGCATGTGTGTTCTTTGTGACAGCCCCACCTTCCCCTAAGGCGAACCAAAGAGGTTAGCGGACTGCCTGCCCGGCTCTCGCCAGGACTAACGGGTCAGTTTACGTCGATCTAATACGTTCCGGAACATACCCACACGCGCAAACAAGTCAAAATCACAAAATAAAATAAAATAGAAAAAAAATGGAAAAACGCCGATGATGAACAATGCCGGACACGTCAGAATCCGGAGTTCAACCATACATCCATCCAACATATACATACATTGAAATTCAACGTTTACAAGCCAAACGGCGTACCAAAATATCCAACTAGTCCATACATGTGCAAATAGTCAATTACAACCAACCATTGGTTGGAACAAAACACTTAGGGTTTTCACCCTCACGGAGCTATTCAAAATACATTTACATGCTCAACTTGACAACCAACTAGCACAACCTTTCCCAAAATAGTCATTTTCCTGTAAGGAAAACATATGGAACGGAGTGAGCTAAACCTCAGTGAGTTACTACCACATAAGCAACAAAGAGCATATAGCAAGTCCTTTCAATTAAAGTACACAATTAAGGAATGAAACAAAACGGTAAAAGGATACGGACGGCTCTCAAGAGCCCATTTCCTCGCTTATATTCTTGATCCAACCTCATTGACCCTCCGTCAATGTTAAAAGTACCAAACCGTAGACATCACTTTACTTCCATTCCTTCCACCCAACATATCCCAACCGGGCCCGCACTCCAATCAGTAGCTTTTGGTAATACTCGAGTATACCGGAACCAAGAGTTTCATTACTACAAGGTTCCCCAGTACAGTCCCCATGGCAGGTCAATTTTCACGACCAATCCCTCGCCGGCTCGATTCAATTGACTACCTAACGGGGTTGAGCTCAGTGATATAGTAAGGCCGTTGGATATTCGTCCAAACGACACCAAATCAGTTTTTCATGACAGGAATTCAATATATCATATATCAAGTGCAATATTTCAGTAAAACGGTAAACAGTCATGAATGGAATCACAAGGGGGTGAGGGCGGTCAAGTACACCCTCACCTCAATCACTTCCAATAGCCAAATACGCTTTCAAGGCATCAAATTCACATATAACAAAGCCACATTGTAACATTTAAGTGAGTAGTATACTCACCAATCAAGTAAGTGGTGTTTCATACACCGTGGTCAAAAGTTCGTCATGAACCACCGTCACGCTCTAGAACACGCAAATAAATACAATGTGACTCGATAACGAGTCATAAAACAATGTCAATCACAACCCCAATAGGGTTTTATAAACATATACAAGCATCATGAGTAACCAGAAATTCAAGAAATGGCATTAGCTTTGGCCTCGAATAAAATGCAGTTTTGTCCGTATTTTGCGGTAATGGCACCAATTTCACTACGATTATCGGATGAGAGTGTAAGACCCACCGTTTCGAAGCTAAGAACCAGGGCTACAACAATGTAGAAGGTCACTTAGTCCAAATCCTAGTACAACTAGGTCAAAAATGCAGAATACCAAACCAGAACCGTAATTGCAGGTTTACAAATCACACTATGCTGTAATTAGTCCAACTCAGTTTATACAGGTCCAAATGCATTGATTCCAAAGGCATATGGTAGCTAAGACATCCAGCTACATTTCATCAGAAGATGTCAACAACCAAATCCAAAGCAATTCCAGCCAAAACAGACGATTACAAGCGCAGTTCGCACATTCTGATCAACCCAGAACAGCAACAGTAAAATCGACATATCTCACTTTACACTACTCCAAATGACCTAAAATGTTACAGGCACCTCAAACACATCAATACCTACAACTTTCATGTTTTAAGCAAAGGCCAATTCGGCCTCTAAGCATGAGATACAAAACCGGACAGAAAAGGGGGTTATGAAACCCTAACTTTTCACATTTCAAACCAAACCCAAAATTGGTTGCAATTATCAATAATTCACACCTACTAGAGTCATTACCCCTCATTACCAACCATCATAAATAACCACAACATCATGATCACATTAAACCAGAAAAATCTCCAATAAATTGAAAACTTCACCAATTCATCTCAAACCAAGAAATAAACCACAAATATCATCACTTTAGCTTCCACTAGGCACAAATTAAGCATCATTAGGTGTAGGGGAAAGTTCAAGCACTACTTACCTAGTAAACAAGAGAAGAGGAGTTGTAGAACACCTTAGCTTCTTCAAAAAACTTCACCAAATCACTTACTAGCACCAAGTGGAGGGATTTTATGGAGTAGAAACTAATTTAAGCACTTGGGTTTGGATGATTGAGTTAAATGGAAGCAAAAATGTTGAAGAGTTTCTTCCTTCTTGAGCTTAAGAGGGCCGGCCACCAAGGAGTAAGAAAGAGTGAATTTTTAGTCAATTTTTGAGATATTTAACCAATAAGTCAAAAGGTCAAAACCATGAATAGTAAGTCTTAAGCCCTAACCAATATAATGGTGACACTTGTCACCTCCATTAATGCAATCCTATCTTTTCTTTTTCCTCTCACATCAATCACTTCACATCTTTTACTTATCTTTTAACACCCGATAAATTTCACACAGTATCCGGAATTTAACTTAATTGGCCGAATTTTTCCGAACTATTCGCACTAGTGGGTCCCACGTCCATTATATACTCTTAATTTTTCAAAAACTCTCCAATACTAGAGAAATCATCTACAAACTATAACTGCTCATAAAATTTACCAGGAGAATTTTCCTAAGCCAGAAAATGCAGAAAACATGTCTTTAAAGGGAAAAAACCCTAGGAAAATTATTAGGGATTTACGGGTTCTCACATTCTTAGCCTCACGAGTGTTTCGCTCACCCTATAGTTTTGTTTTCCTTAACAGGACCGAATCTCGGAAAAGTATGGAAAAACCCTTCGTTGTACTTTTGTTTAGGATTCCTACTATATTTTGGCTAGGCCCTGGTTTGGGTTGTACTTTTGGAATTGAAATGTAAAAATTTGGGCCCTGACGTATATTTAGAATTTAAGTCGTATTATGATTACCCGATGTACTGGTTACATGTTAAGTGACTTGTTAAGTTTGAACGCTTCCGCATTATTTGTATTCATGTTGCTCTCTTCGAAATGTTCGGTTTGATTTTAAATTGAATGAAATTGTTTGAGTCCTGGCGAGAGTTGGGCAGTCGTCCCGCGGATACCCTTTGGTTCGCCTTAGGGAAATGTGGGGGTGTCATAGTTGGTATCAGAGCACTAGGTTAGAGGTCTATATGGGAGACATATTAGATACTCTACCTTTAAGATTCGATATGGGATGACTTAATCATACCCTAAGTGATGCTTGAGGCGAGCTAGCAACTAAGTTAGTCCTACCTCAAGTGACAATTGGGATGAACCAACGATTAAGTTAGGCATGCATTGCCGGATATTGGAACTAGGTAGTGATTTAAGTTTCTAACCTGAAAAAGTATCATTATTTTGCAGGGATGGATGACGGAAACGGAGCCCCGACAGCTAACGGGAATGGTCATGCGAATAGTCATTATGAGTCTCTTAGAACTATTTTCTACCGAGCTATAGCGGGGGAAGCTCGAGTACGCTACTCACCATATGATAGATACCCTCGATGTTCGTGTAGGTTGACTTTCGCCTACCCGAACCATCTAGTGCTTGCTCTGGATGACGAGCGTCGTCAGTTGGTGGATGCCAACCGCGATCTACAGGCTGAGGTAGACGAGTTTAGGCAGATGGTTAGCGCTCAGGATGAGCGGATTGCCGAGCTCAAAGAGGTGATTGAGGGTGAGGTAACCACATCTGCAGTGGTTAATGAGGAGATTCGGGATACTAGGGCTCGACTCACTAGGCTAGGACGGGATGTCCGTAACCGGGCTTTCGAGATCCTGGCTGATGCTACTAGATTGGTTGAGGACGCTACTGAGGTGATTCCTGATGCTGAAGAGGAGGATCCCGAGGAGGAGGTTCCTCCTGATAGCCCTGCTGTGGACTAGGATCTTAGTAGTTGACCCCTTTTGACTTTTGACCGGTACAGCTAGGACTAGTTAGGGTGACGCGAGTGTTGAGGCCATTGTATTTTGCATGCTTAGGTAGCCTACTTTTGGGCACTTGTTCTTACTTTAGTCTTCTATGACTAAAAGTATACTTTTGAACACCTGTGTGCTATATTTTTGTGAATTGTCCCTAACTTGCTAATTGTACGAACTTGACATGCTTATGAATGTAAATTATTGTCAATTTCAATGCTTTCTTGGTTGGTTCTCATTTTGATATATTTTTTCTTTTCCGCTTAAATTAATCTATTTCTTGCACTAGGCACATTTAGACTAATGGAAGGATTAAGGAGTGGTCGAGGCCGTGGGCGAGCGTCTAGACAAGCCCAACCTCAGGGGGATGACCAGGGACCGGCAACTGGACCGACCCAGGGACAGGAAAACATTGAGGGTAACCAAGGGACAGGAAAACTTGGGAATGATCTTATTAATTGAAGTTCTTGATGCTAAACACTTACCATAGGTATCATGGATGTATCTTAGACCTTTATTTCACAAATGAACCATGGTTAGATAGTTTTTTTGGTTAAACGATTTGAATTGGGAAATGAAAGTCAAAAGACCGGTTGCTTTAGAAATTTTCCTAAACTTTGGATGACTAATTAACTATCTTTCCGAAGGTATTGTTCCCTGAAATTTAATAGAGCGGTACCTTTCATATAGGAGTAACATACTGCAAAATTTTATACCAATCCAAGTTCGTTTTGACTCTTAGCTAAGATTCCAATTTTGAAAACTCAAATCTGGAAATTGTTCACCAGACTTGAATTTTCCTAACTTTGAGCTACCGTATCTCGGTGCTCGAAACTCCGATCCTCAATCCGCTTGTTCTGCCCTAAACCTTACTTGCACCTCTAGTTGAATTATAAATTTTAAGGGCTAGTGTGCAACGAGTGAATTCTGCCAAATTTCCAAAGTTAGCGAAAAACCAACCCCAACTCAATCCTGAACATTCTGGAACAGCGATTTCAAGCTCATTTTTGAGTACTTTCCACTTAGATTCATGGAAAGGTGTCTTCTAAGAACTTTTAACACTTTCCAAAAGGTTTCCAACGGTATAAAGTTTTCCAATTTTGAGCTTATATCGAGAGAGATACGAATTTTCAAAGATTTAAGATAATACTGAAATTTCTCAATTTTCAAGGCAAAGGAGTTTTTCCAAAACTCTTAATTCTCTTAGTATTATTCAAACGTTTTGCCCTTGATTTTCATGATAAAAACTCAAATAATATTGTACTTAATAAAAGGCAAGTTGAATCTCGATTTACGAGTAATTGAAGTTCATTTTGTGAAATATTCTTTAGATTGTACTAGTGTACAATCTTTCTTGATAATTGGGTTCTTTGAGTGATTATCCACTATTAATTGCCAGGCGCACAAGGAGACCTTCAAGAGAATTTTACAGTGGACACTTGAACTTCTAGAAAATAATTCTTATTGAATTGCTCGGTGAGTGTCAAATGTGTGAATCCTTAATACTTGCTTATTTGTGATAATTGTTGGAGATTTTAAAAATAAGGGCGGGTGTGTACTTTATCACACTCGTTCTAATTTCAAATGAATGATTGACATGTATTGAATGAATGAATGAAATGCAATGGTATGTTATGATTACATACGTCGTTGGAGTGAATCTCCTCGACTTTCAAATGAATGGGGGACGCCCAAACTCATAGGCCGTCCTTGGACTCGAGCCGGCAATGGGATTGGTCGGGAACCTGGGCGAGCCATGAGATATATAAGTTCGACCTAATGAGAGGTCTTGCTTGGCATACTCGTGGAGTATCGCCTTATAAATGACTTGTGAGCCCTTGAGGTGTACGGTGGACGGAGGGAAGTAAGTGGTAATCTACGGAAATGGAAATACCGACCTGGTTGACAGGAGGGTCAACGCGGGAAGGTATATGAATGACATCGGGAGAGCGAGTGGAACTTAGCTCCTGAGAGCTACTATATCCTTGAATTGTTTCTGATTACTTTTCCTGCTCGAATGGTTGATTATTGAAATATCACGGTTTTATGTAATAAATTTGGGATTGCTATTTGAACAATGTGCTTGCATGTGTGTTCTTGGCCTCATGAGCGTTTCGCTCACCCTATAGTTTTGTTTTCCTTAACAGAACCGAATCTCGGAGAAGTATGGAGAAACCCTTCGTTGTACTTTTGTTTAGGATTCCTACTATATTTTGGCTAGGCCCTGGTTTGGGTTGTACTTTTGGAATTGAAATATAAAAATTTGGGCCCTGACGTGTATTTAGAATTTAAGTCGTATTATAATTACCCGATGTACTGGTTACATGTTAAGTGACTTGTTAAGTTTGAACGCTTCCGCATTATTTGTATTCATGTTACTCTCTTTGAAATGTTCGGTTTGATTTTAAATTGAATGGAATTGCTTGAGTCCTGGCGAGAGTTGGGCAAGCGTCCCGCGGATACCCTTTGATTCGCCTTAGGGAGATGTGGGGGCGTCACACATTACACACTTATTTTTTTGATGAGAAAATCATATTCATTGGCACATTGGAAGACATTCTACGCAAATGGTTTACAGGGAAACAAGTTTAATTTTTTGTGATCCAATAAATAATTTTTTTTTGAACATGGGTACTATATTCTTATAATAGAGGAAAATCATATAGAGTTGGTGTTTTATCAAAACACTCTGCTGCTATATTTTTTGTTTTTCCCGATAAATTTATTTGTTTATGGAAAAATGGGAACTCTGTTCTTATAACGAAGGAAAGGCATAAAGAGTTGGTTTTATGGTAGTATTTTGGGATTTTTTAAGAATTTAAGAATTATTTGAGAAATTTTATAAAAATTTGAACCACCCACTGCCACCCCCTTCTCCTCTCTCTCTCTCTCTCTCTCTCTCTCTCTATTCTTTCTTCCTCTTTCACGCTCTTCTCTTCTTCCTGTCCTTCCTCCCTTTTATTTTATCCCAACACATTTCTTCTGCCTACCACCACCCACAGCCACTGCCGCTCCCACCACAATTGGCGCCCTCCCTCTCTCTCTCTCTCTCTCTCTCTCCCTCCCTATTCTTTCTTCATCTTTTTCTCTCCTCTTTTTTCTCCCATTTCTTTCCCCTCCCACCACCACCGCAGTTACCACCCACCGCCACCCCTTCTCTTTCTTTCTCCCCCTCCTTTCTTGATGTTATCCCTCTCCGATCTTCTCTATCTCCTTCCTCCCCTTTCTTCTCCGTTCCACCACTACCATCCTCCCTTCTCTCTCTCTCTCTCTCTCTCTCTCTCTCTCTCTTTCTCTGTCTCTCTTTCTTCCTCTAATTTGTTCCTCTTTCCCTCTCCTCTCCTCTCCCTTGCCTTCCTCCACTTTCTTCTCTTTCTCACAACCACCGTCGCCACCATCCACCGCCACTGCCACAGCTCGTCTCTTCTCTTTCTCTTTCTCTATCTCTCTCTCTCTTACTCTTTCTTCGTCTCTTTTCTTCCTCTCTCCCTCTTGTATCCATCCTCCCATTGATGAAGTAAATATACCATCATAGCTTAACACTTGGATTTGGGCAACATCTCTACACTTGTACAAAGGAAGTACCAATTCCCTGGTACTCAACCCTCATTCATTGTTTGTGAGGACTCGTAAAAAAATTACCTATTTCTAACTTATTTAATTATTTACATGGCCATTTACTCCGAATATTATTTTCTAAGTTCTTTAGACCTAACTACATGGGTCTATAACTTAATTATATTTTTAAAGTGATTTATTTCAAAATTTAATTTTGGAATCTCGTTAAGTGTGAAGAGTGAATGCACGTTGGAAATAAAAATCGATTTGAGGATACAATAAATTTGAAAAATTGGAGACTTGTACAATAGCCTTAAAATAGGTATTTTTATATTTAAGTGCTCAAATGTTAGTTAGTTATATTATTGTTATAAGAATTTCTTGAAAGTTTCACTTTATCGTTCTTAAATCGGAAGTACCCTTTTTTACGCGCGCGATTATTTGAGGAACTTTAGACCTTCATTTTTTACCATTAAGAGTGAATAATAATGGTATGAATATAAGTGCATTAGAAATTTAGTACACAAGTGAAACAAACCTGAGGGGAATCGAGCACAAAACACGCGCGCGCGCGCGGGGAGAGAGTTGACTTTTGCTTAATTTTGGGCCACACATTAAAGCTTCTCAAGGAAGCCTCACTTTTGATCAAACACTCTCTCTCTCGTCACTAAGACAGCCGGCCATCAAGGCAAGAAAAACAACTCCAAGCTCTTCAAATTCCTTCATCAAATCTTTATTAAACTCCCTCCAATTCACCTCAAATTTCACCTACACTTAGTTAATCACTTGGAGAGTGCATCAAGCTAGGAAAAGGGGCTGCTTTCTAAGGTTTTTCTTGAGCATCTTTGGACCGAAATTTCTGCTTGGTTCATCTAAATAAGTAAGCAACGATCAAACCTTCAAATCTTGGTTTATGGAAGTTCTATTACACTTATAGGTTCATTTAATCATGTGGGTAGCTTGTTTATGTTGGAAAAATTGTTGTGTGGGCTCTATGAACTCCCACTTGAATTGGATGGACTGATTCGATGAATGATGATGCTATTAATGTTGGTTTAGTGTTTAAATTAGTGGAATAATGTTGGGTTGTTGGTAGAAATTCAACGAAGGTACAATGAACAAAAGTGACCATTTTACCCCTGCTATGTTCGTGCACTTTGGTGCAAAATTTTGAGGTTATAATGATTTGTTGGTGATGTATACATGTTATATTATTGGTGTAGAAAGTTTCATTGAAAAATAACATGATTTGGTTGGTCAATTGTAGTGATTTCAAAGGTTTAACAAAACTGAAAAATTTTCCCGAATTGCCCAGGCGGTTCTTTTCTTTTGGCCATAACTTTTTACTCCGATGTCAAAATCAGTGCCGTTTGTGGCACTGGAAACTAGACATTTCCAACTTTCCAACGATATAAAATGCACATCCTGATTATGAGTAATCCGTACCAACCGTTTGAACTTGGCTGCCCTGTTTTGTTAGTTCCCTGGAAGGCAGAACATGAACTACAAATTGAGGCTCAAATGTAGACTAGTTGTGGACAGATTTTGAAAATAGTTTCTTCTGAGAAATTGTAGATTTATGAATTTTTTTTCCACCACCACTAACCATGTCCAATTCCGAGTTGAATTGAGTGATTTGTGGCCGTATTTCGAAACTAACTTCTTGAAGAAAAACCCTCCTTTTGGATAGAATTGTTACTAAATTCGATTGAGACTTGTTAATTCTTGGTGTTAATCACCTACCAAATGTATCTTGGATGTTTCTTAGACCTTTGTTTCATAAATTGGCCAGATTTGAATCGTTTTCATTGGGTAAAATGTTTGAAAAGGAAGAAGAAAGCAAATGATAGATTGGTCTTGGGATTTTCTTGAACTTTGGTAGTTTAGTTCACTACCTTTTCGTGTGGATTTTCAAATGAAATTTGGTAGAGGAGTAGTCCTCATATGGAATTTAAATTGTACCAATTTTGGTGTCAATCTAAGATCATTTCAATATGCAAATGATATCCCAAAGTTGCTCTTCGAATCTGGAAAATTTTCCTTTTGTCTTGATCGAATGGTCAAATCTGATTTGGGAAGTTATATTTCGAAAACCTTGATGTCAATTACTTCTAAATTACTTATTGGATGTTTATAGAACATTAATTTCAATACTTGAATTAATTGAAGTTGATTGTGTGGAACAAAGGTTTTAAAAAGGAAAATTGAAGTACAAGGCAGAATTGCCTTGGAAATTCTTGGAACTTTAATGGCTTTGTTAACTGACTTTCCAAACGAATTTTTATATGAAATTTGACAGAGAATAGCCCTTATATGGTAGAGTAATACTACCAAAATTTTGTGCCATTCCGAGTCTATTTTAATGTCCAACTGAAGTCCCAAAATTCATGTTTCAAATCTAGAAATTCTTGATCAATAAGGAATTTTTGGTCAAATTTGAGCTACTATATCTTGTCGCTCAAAACTTCAATTCTTGTTCCATTTGTTTTGTTTTAAACTTTGATTGTAACTCTAATTGAGTTCCAAATTTCAGAGGTTAGTTCGCATTGTGTGAATTTTGCCGAATTTCCAAACTTTGTCGAAAATCAACCCAAATCTGTCTTGACTTTCCAAAACAGCGACTTTGAGCCGATTTTTGAATATCTTCCGTTTGGAATCATGGAAAAGTATTTTCTAAGAATTTTTGGTACTTTGAAAGAGGTTTCCAACGGTATCAAGTTTCCAATTTTGGACTTTTAGACTGTGAGATACGATTTTTCCAAGATCGTGAAACAAACCCGAAATTTCCAAACTTAAAAGAAGTTGAGTTTTTAGAACTCATCTTTTTTCTTCGATATCACTTGATCGTTTTATACTTGATTTCAAAAATGAAAACTAGATTTCTCTTGTATTTTAAAACTCCACTTTTGAGCCTTGATTTACGAGAAATTAAGACTCATTTTCATGAGATTTTCTTATATTGTACTTTAGTATAATCTTCTTCGATAATTGGGGTTATAAGTGATTGTCCATTATTAATTACTCAGGCACGCACGAGGACTTTCAAGAGGATCCCACGGTGGACGCCTGAACTTTGAGTGACATTCCTTCTTTGATAACTTGGTGAGTGTCAAGTGTATGTTAAATGCTTATGTTATTGAAATATTAGTTGTACAAGTGTTATACATGATACGTAAACTTACCGAGGCGAGAGTGTACTTTATCGCCCTCGTCCTTTTTCTCATGTAACTACATGATACTTATTACATGAATGAATATGATTGGCAATTGTACATGGATATTACGTGCTCGATTATTATTAGTACATGAATAGTTGAAATCCTGTGAACTTGATACGTGCTTACTTGATATCAATAACTTGAAATTTTGGAAAGGGAATCGAGTGTGTATTTTACCGCACTTGTTCTCATTTGAAATAAATGACTCGTGCTTGACCTAAATTGAATCACTTGACGTGACTTGAACTGCTTGACGTGACTTGAATTGCTTGACCTGACATGACTTGACTTGAAAATTATATTATGGCTGCATAAGTCGATTGGAGCAAAGTCTCATCGACCTCTGAACGATAGTAAATACCATACCGATTTGGGTGGGAGGTACCTCTCGAGTCTCAGAAACATAAATGGAATAAGTGAACTTCTGAATGATAGTAAGTACCACACCGATTTGGGTGGAAGGTACCTCTCGAGTCGTCTTAGAACCATAAAGTATTCTAAATCGATTGGAGCGAAGTCTCATCGACCTCTGAATGATAGTAAGTACCACAACGATTTGGGTGGGAGGTACCTCTCGAGTCGTCTCAAAACTATAAACTGAACGATAGTAAGTACTACACCGATTCGGGTGGGAGGTACCCTCGAGTCGTCTCAGAACTATAAATTGAGCGATAGCAAGTACCACACCGATTTGGGTGGGAGGTACCTCTCGAGTCATCTCAGAAACATAAATGAAATAAGTGAAGTGCTACGAATTTGATTACCTGCCCGAGTGACGGGGTGTCGTCACGAGAAGGTATTAAATTGAAATTGGGCAAAGCAATTGAAAATTAGCTCCTGAGAGCTCCTGCATACTACTCAAGTGTGTTTATTATAAATTATGAATTATTTGGATGTTATAACTTTCATTATTGTGTAAATGTTATTGTTATTAAACTACGTGTCTTGCATGTTTTCTTGGCCTCACGAGCATTCGCTCACCCCGTTAGATTTGTTTTCCTTAACAGGAGCGGATATAGGAGGAATTATGGAAAAGTTTATTGGGTGGCTCATTTGATTAAAGTTTTGAATGTAATTATTTAGACAACTTTTGGAAGTTGTATATTTTGGAAAAAGTAATTGTAAGTTTGAAAATTGTGATGTAAGATTGAATATTTACGTATGGAAATGATTTCGTACTTTTATTCCGATTTTCATTGTTAGTATTAGACTTTAAATTTGAATTGGATTCATCTTGAGTCCTGGCAAGAGTTGGGCAGGCGTTCCGCGGATACCCTTGAGTTCGCCCTTGGGAAAAGTGGGGGCGTCACATCGTCAATCATAGTTACGATTCACATGGTGATATTTGCAGCTGCAAGTGAAGACTCCACCACGACATCGAAGCTGCGATGTCAGAGCGGATTGATGGCCCGTATACAAACTTCTTTCACGCGCGGCAACCCAGGCCGTAGATTTGCAGCATGCAGCAATTACCCGGTTTGTTCCCTGTTTTCACATAAATTTTATAAATAGCACATCTATGTTGCACATTATATTGGAGGGGCCACAAACCCCCGTTCAATTTAGCCACACAGATGCTCTTTTTTCAGGTGGGTCGATGTTGATAGCTGCTGCAACAGGGGAAAATCAGTCAGTAGGCTAGCAGCTAAGAAGAAATGTACACTAAAGGAAGGCAATTTGGTTTTGTAGGCGACTAGAGTTGCAAACGAATCGCGAGCGGCTCGAGTCAAGTCCGAGTTGGCTCGAATTGAAATCGAACTCGAACTCAAGCTCAAAATATTAAACTCGTTAGGTCGAGTATATATATATATATATATGCTCGCGAGCTCGAGTATATATATATGTTTTATTTTTTATTTTAAGTATATATATTTTTTTACTTTTTTACTTTAAGTATATATATTTTATATTTTTTTAATTTTAATAGTAAAATTACATATATATCCTTAATATTTTATTATTTATTGAGAAAAAAATATTATTTTATTTTAAAAAATAAAATAATTATTTTTTATTTTTTTCGAGCTCGAGTTCGAGTTTAAAATTGTCAGCTCGTCGAGCTCGAACTTGAATTCAAGTTCAATGAAATGATGTCGAGACTCGGCTCGATTAAGCCAAAACTCGACTCGGTTCGGCTCATTTGCAACCCTATAGCCGCCGAACGTGCATGTCATAAACTCGAATCACTGTTTGATGTGTAGGGTGGCAGAATTGGTGAAGGAGAATGAAGGTTTGCGAATGGTTGTGCAAAAATGCGGAGAGAAGTAGCAGTTGTTGTATAGGAAGCTACGGTGGTACAACAAGTGCTTCTTGGTAGTAACTATGGTGTATGTGGGTGTCATTGCGTTGGCTAACTATTGGAATTCACACGATTTGGCAAAGGTTGGCAACTTGCATTATCTAATGCCATGACACACACAACCCCCACAATTGACCGTTTTGTTACCGGAAGGTCTGGACAATTGACTACCAGGTTTTAAATTTCGGTGCTTGTCCCCTGCTTTGTAAATAGTTCATTCCTCAAATCCGTCGAAATAACCTAAACATATGTGTTGCCTTATTAAGGTGGAGTGGCACTTTTACGGTTATAGTCCAATTGCCATGCTACATTTGTGGGCCAGGACAATTGTTTTTGTGAAATCAAGTTTATTTGAAATATGAAGTCAGTAAGTTAGTTAGTATGGCGTACAATTTCTTGCCATGCACAAATGCACATTAAACCCGATCTCATGGGTTCAGCCCGTATCTGTACAGTTCGTTAAACGGATTGCCCACACATTTTGGGAGATTGGGAACACCAAGTGCAGCACTTGGCAATTGCAAGCGATTTTAGCCATGCCTCTGTTTACGTCACTGCAGTTAACAAATGAGAATACGGTTCCACCGCCCCACCCTCAAAATTCGTTAATTACCCCTTGTCAGTTAAACTTGGGCAACACAGGCCCCTTTTAAACAAATCAGTACTCACTTGTTTCGCTTATATGCAACCAATTCAGGTGTGAATGCATATGGCAAGTGCATAGTGACTGAGTTGTCAAAACAAATCAAGCTAGAAAATCTTTAGGTATCACGTGAATGTTACACCTGAACATGTATCCCATTCAACATTAATTTGATGAAGCCAGACTACAAACCACATGAATTGTCTTGACAACGAATTGCAAATGTAGGAACCATATAGTTGTATTTCGAACATTACATGTGACCCAGCAGAAACAGTAGTACACAAATACAATCGAGTTCGCATATCAGTACACAACAAACGACCTATTTTTCCACCGCAAAGAAGTAGTTTACGGTGCATATTCAAACACAAAAACAATTGCCAATTCAGTGTACCCACAAGAACATGCTTCACCAATTAGCAATGTCAATCGATGCCGGTACCAAGGCATCAGCAAGTATAGCTGGTGCTTGATCAACCTGCCCAATATGGCCACAAAATATGTAAATTACCTCGTATCGAACACAATTACAGAATGCTTACACATTTGTCCAATGCATGCGCAAAAAAGCAAAAAACATAATAATGTGGACGAATACTTGATACGAGCAAGGGCGTGGTGAATGCAGGATATATCTGAAAAATCTATCCACATTGCTTGGTCCACCCTAATCCAATTCAAATAATGGTGGTCAGTTAAAAATTGCCTTGACATGTGACACGAATGACTCATTATGCAGTAAACTAACACGCCAATGTACGGTACTATAGTAATTACCCATTCCTTTGACCTCCCTTGCCGTACGCCATCTGCTCCTGCCACATCCATGTCCTACAACCAGTTGCAGGGCCCATATAAGCACACGCACTCACATAGGGGTGCACAGGGTTATAGGCTAATATTTAAAGAACACAATGTCTTGTCCTTCAAATACCTTACCGGTGTCAATTAGTGCCACAAAACTATACAAATTATGTGTAACACCAATTTCAAGATATTATGTTCATTTCAGCAGTTTACTTCAAAGATTAACAAAATAAGCCAACATCTTGTCAACTATATTAGCATTCGACGAGAAGATGTATGTATTAGTTAGGAAGGCGTGAACATGAGTTTTGTATCCGAAGAACTTAGTAGGAAAGGTAGCGAGGGATGTATTCAAAACATAGTTGATATGTTGCAGATAAAATCCATTCTAACCTGAATCCGTACAATGGGCTCCATTGGTCCCTGGTGCTCCATTTTTTTAGACACAATGATTCGGGCAGCGGATGTCGTCCCCATATTCCTTAGTTGTGATTGAGTGCAACTACTGTTTGCATGACGAATATTGTTGTCTGTGGCTCTGCACTTTGATGACGTGTTTGGTCCACTTCCTCTTCTCCTTCGTTAGTAACAAAATAAATAGAACTAAACTCCACACTCACCCTTTTCTGTTCCATAGCAAGTAACATATGTTATGTATGCCTATTTATGTATACACAGTTCGAGTATGTGCCGAAGTGTAGTATACATGAGATGTTCCAGTAATAAGCCATAGCTATTATTGCCTGCCTCAGTTTCCTTCGACGCAGGACTCGTGATGCAATCAATTCGGGGTCCTTAACCGAATCCTTTTGACCCACTGTTTCATTGGTCCCCTGGACACCTACACAGCCCTCACCTCTGTGCCTCTTGAATTCCAGCTCTGTAGCTTGAACTGACTCGTTTTGGTACAGTTCCAATACATTTGTGAATCCGTCCGATGACTTGCACGCATGCCATACATCATTTGCGACCGAAACCAGTGTAGAATATCTTAACATCTTTGTGAGGTGCGTGCTGCTTGTTTGAGCAGCTTAGTCACTTATTACCTCTTCCTTTGCCTACTGAGTCCACCTCTTCATGATGCAGTTTGGAGGGATCCTTTTGAATTCTTCGAATAGCATTTCACGAAACATGTGACAATAAGGTAGCCCATATGTTTCCATTTCCAAATAGGACACTTTATATGTCCCGTGGACCTGTTATAGACCACAGTATAATACGAGTAATTGTACGGATGCTTCATGAAATGGACAGTGGTGATTCCATTATCTGTTCCATTAATCCTACAAAATAGCCCTTGCTTCTTCATTTCCTCCCATACCACAACGAATGTGGACCTCGTAAGCACTTCACCAACATGTTTTTCCAGCACATGTAAATGTGTCACTGGCACAAGGGTACTGTGCTCTGTCACAGCCCTTTGACGCCTCTTCTCATGTCGCAAACGGGCCACGGCCAAGTCATATGTTTGAAGGCACTCAAAAAGCTTCAATTTCGGGGTGAGATGTGTAGACACCAAATTTTTATCAATTTTCAATGTTTTCTTGTTGATTTTCTATTTAATGAGTTATTTATTTTCTTGCATTTTAATGTGTATTTTTCTTATGTTTGCAGGCTTGTTTTAGAAGAAGAAAAAAAAGAAAAAAGAAAAAAATTGATTTTAGTAAGAATATAAAGAATATAAAAATAAAATAAAAAATAAAATCGGAGACATCATGATGCCACTAAAATCATGATGCCACTTTTGACCGAAGGCATCCAAGAAGAAGCAACGGATAGATGAGAAAAAGGAAAAAAATTGCTCCAAGGACCTCGGCTGAGGCAGAAGCAAAAAAAAAAAGAGAAAAAATTGCAAGAGACCCTCACTCCTCTCTTTCTCGGCTAGAACAAAAAAACACAAAGAAGAAGAAATTGCAGAAGAGGAAGCCCCTAGAGCTCCCAACGGACAAAACAGAGAAGAAAAGAAAAACTCTCTCAACTCACTCTCGGACTCTCTCTCGGGCAAAAGAAAAAATTGCAAGAGGTCCCTGGGCTCCTTTAAGCAGAACAAAAAGAAAAATTCTCTCCCTCCCGACTAGAGCATCCAACGGGAAAAACAGAGAAAGAAAAAAGAAGAATTTGGGTTTTTGCAGAAGAGGCCCCTGGCTCCTCTCGATCTCTGGACTCTCTCAACTCCCTCAATTCTTCCTCGGGCGCAGAAGAAAAAAAGCAGACTCTCTCGGTTTCTCCCTCTCTTGGACATTAGGCGCAGAGGACCAAAAATAGAGGAGGAAAAGAAATCAATCACCAAAGGGAGCCAGGAAGATACACTCAAGGTTTGGAAATTGTATCAAACATTTTGGCCAAAGGACTACCACCTAAATTGAGGTATTTTCCAGTTTTCTTTATCATATTACATCCATGTTTCAATATCTAGTTTCTCTTGCTTTTGTTGGTTTTTATTAATATTGTTGTGTGGTTAAAATTTTGGGATAAGTTACAAATAAAATTATGAAGAGAAAAATGATTTTCTGTGAATGCATGTTAATTGTTTGAAAAATGCCAAAATAACAAAAAAAAGAATTTTAGGGGGCTTGTTTTGATTCAATTTTGCCATATTTGTTGTTGGTTTTATTGATTTCAGTTTATAGTTATGTTGTGAAAATCACAAGGAGTGTTGTAGTATAAATTTTATGATTTTTGGTGAAGATTTGAGTATTTTAAGAAATAATAAAAAATCGGACTGTTTTGGCAGTTTCGCCAATTTTGATTCATTTTTGTAAAAAATAACTCCGGAAATGGAATAAACTCGAAAAATTGAGTTGGGGTGTGTATTTTATTAATTTTTGGTGATCGGAAAATTTGCCGGTGATTAGTGACTGGTGGTGCTGCCGCCGGCAGCAGCCATGGCTGCAAACTGAAGAAGCTTCGGATGGCCCAGCAAGAATAAGAAAGAAACCAGTGAAGAAGATGAAGGCTTTGACATCTGCACAAAATTTTTCAGAAATTTGCAGTTTAGCCCCCAACTTTTAAATAATTATATTATGGCCCAAAAGCTTTTATAATTGAACCAGTCATGTCCCTATTGAGTTTTTATCTTTTTTTTTTTATATTTTAAGTGCATTTCTAAGCATGTTGTTTCTGTGATTTGGGGTATAATTATGCCTTAATTTGTTTTAGTGAATTTAATATATTATTAGATTTGGTAAATAAGTGAAGTTTTGGGTTGAGGTTTGTTTGGTTGGAATTTGATATAAAAATCTGGCCTATTTTGCTTGGGTTTTAGAAATGGGTTGTTGGTTTATTTTATGAGTTTTTGACTTGGGTTTAGGAGGCTAAAATCCAATAATTTGGGTTGGGTCTTTGGATTGGGTTTTGATTAATTTGGTTGGGTTTCATTGATAAATAAAAGTGGGCTGGCCTGTTGGTTTTCCTTTGGACTTTGCTTGGGCTGAGTTGCTTTTAGCCCGAAGGAAAAATAAAGAATGGCCCAGTGGCCCAATTCATTAAGTGATCTGGTGACGAATTTGTTGTTTGATCCCTATACTTTTACTTTATTTTATTGTGACCCTAATACTTTAGTTTCTCTCAATCAGGTCCTTGGTTTAATTGCAAATAGGTCCTTAAACTTTATTTTTCCTTAATTTTGATCCCAAATCTTTTTGATAATTATAATTTGACCCCAAAATTTTATTAATCTTTGCAATTAGGTCCTTAGCAGATTTTATTTCTCAAATAGAAGTTGATTTTCCTCTTTATTTATGGATTATATTCCATTTGAATGATTTAATTGATTGGTTTCATGTTTAATTCTATTTTTTTTATGATTTATTTGTTAATTAAATTGATGCCTTGATGATTTTGTTAATTTTGGAGTTAAATAGGACAAATCCAATTTCCCATTAGTCACCACTTCAAGAGAGGTAACATCTTGTTTTTTTTTTTCAAATCCTCCTATGTGCTCATATGTGATTTTATGTGTATAATTGCATGTTTTTGAATGTTTTTATTTATTTTATTTTATTTTATTTAGTTATTCACTTTATTTGTTTTTAATTTTGTATATTTACTTTAATTTAAATTTTGATTATTTGAAAGGCATTTAAATGCCAAATTGTAATAGTTAGGTTATTATTTTATTTCATTCTTTACCCCTTTAGATTGTAGTTAGGGACCCCGAATGTAATAGTTAGGTCTCTATTTGTTTTTATTTGCTTGTGTATTTGCATGCTCGTGTGCTTATGTGTTTATTCGCTTCTTTAAAATTTTTGCATCTAGATATTATGTTTACGTGTTATGTGCTACGTGCTCTTATGTGTTTATTTATTATTTGTTTTACTGTGTATTATGAATGCATGACGTCACCACACTAGTCCAACGCTAGTTGTGGCTTTTTCCTCCATTTATTTGCTAGTCCAACGCTAGTAAGGATTTTTAGAAATGGGCTAGTCCAACGATAGACCCTTAGATCGTCCGTGTGTTAGAATCATCTTTGTGTGATATTCATTACATTTTCATGCATATTTTTTATTTTTAGGATCTTTTCTCATTTGCATGATATTGTCTATTATATTATCCTCTACCCCACATCCTCTATATGTGTTAATCATGTCATTTAGAATTGCATCTCATTTAAATTAGTTCATTTGCTTGTCTATGTTTGGAGAATTATTCTTTGAATATGGGAAATGGGTGATTGTGACTTTTTAGTTTAAATACCCCATTAATCCTTGTATAAGAAAGTTATATCGCGTGCTTTTCTCTCCCGTACCCGTTATGTTGCATTCCTATTTTTTGGTCACTTATACCTTATGTATGTAATTTAATTTTCTTTTCTTAAAATTTCATCATTCGCATATTCGTGACTCCTTCAAGGAATTATTTTGGCTTTCGCAATTAATGCGATTGGTATCAATTAAACCCTTGAATGGATATTTTGTCCCTTTCGATATTTTAGATTTGCATCCATCTAGGAAACATTCAAATGTGATAAATTTAAGGGTTAGATTAAGAAAATTTTGACTAAACCACGCAACTAATTTAGACTAGGTTCAAAGGGTGCCTTAGGTTTGAGTTAATTGAACCTTTGCCTTTGCTTTCTTCAATCGTGACTCCCGAATCCATTTTCTCTTGCTTTCAAAGACCTGGAGTTGTCTAAAAGGGTTTTATTTTATTTTTGTTAAAAAATATTTTTAGGTGACTTGGTACACCAAAATTCAATACCAAGTGGCGACTCCTATTTTTTCTTAGAAACCTTTTTTGACTAAATTTTGGACCTAAACCGTCGCATTTTTAAAGTCCCATTTTAGGTCTCTTTTTACTTATTTTAAAATAAAATTATATTTTTATAAACATCCTCTTCCCATCACGAAAAATGGGGTGCGACAAGATGTAATTTTAAGATTTGATGCATTTTCTCACACCGTTGGGTACTCCGCACTCCACAAAAAAATTTGCCTCTGAGGAAAGCCATAGCCAACAACTCCCTCTTCCGGTACGTCTTGTTAACCCATTCGTTATCTTCAAACCCAAAATGTCTCACAACCTCTGCCCACCTCGTTTCAAAATTTAATGCTGTACAATTCATAAACATGCAGGTCTTGAATGCCTGCAGGAACTCTTTCTCTCTTACATTTGTGGCTACATTCATTTCCAAATGGAAGTTGCAAAGTCTATGTTTAGTTGTCGGCATTAAATTTTTAATGCACTTTCGCATTGACTTGTTCCTATCTGTTACAACTGCTATTGGTTTCCTCCCATGCATTACTTCTAAGAATGTACTTATAACCCAATTGTATCCCTCATCTCCTTCACTAACAATCAAAGCACAGGCAAAGATACATATGGAGTAGTGATTGTTAACCCCACACAACACAATCTATGGAAATTTGTACTGGTTCGTATTATACGTGCTGTCAAACGCTAGCACATGACCAAAACATCTATAGTCGTCTCTACACACTGAATCAGCCAAAGCAGGCGATTCACACGGCCATGGCCATCTACAAAATATTTGAAAAATAAATTCGGATCACCTTGTTGCTTGCCTGACAAGAATGCAATTGCCGAATCGCTGTCCCCATGACCAACTGCTACCTGCCTCTGCCGATTTAGTGCATTGTATATATCAGTTTCATGGAATCTCAAGTTGTGGTATCCTCCAACCTATACAGCTAGTAGTCTCATAATATGACTTGTTCTTATGCCTACTTGTTGCATAACTACTGCCTATTGTAGGTCCGACTTCCCACTTTTCTATGAGACCTCATGAAACTCACACTTTCAGGGCTGCACAAATGATGACAATGTGCACTAACAAATTCTACAACAACATACTTCTCTTTCGCCTCATCTAATCGAATCTTCAAACGTGCTTGACAGTTCACTCTTGTTACTGCCTTTAGTTCCCTTATTCGATCGCCTCTGTTCAGGTGTGTTTTTCAAGTCTTTCGTTTTCCTTATTACAAAACCATGATCTGACTCGGACAATCCCTTTCTTATCTTTTCTCCTGCATCCTTTTCGCACCCCAAAATTGGCTGCTCTTGCGTACATCATATATAATGATTCTGCTTCTTCAGTACTTTCAAACTCCATGCTACTTACATCTATATCATCAATACCTTCAAATGCAGTGTTTAGATTTCCCCTATCTTCACCAACATGCTCCCCTACAGCCCCTGCCCTGTTATCCCTTCTGTTCTGTAATACGTTGTTTAATGTGTTAGCACTGTCTTCAACTTCGGCATGCACGGCAACATACCGCCTGCTTGATGGTTCTCCTTCCACCATTTCTATTCGTAGCCCTTACGTTATCTACCATTCAAACATATTGTATACCATGTCGCAATTGTCTCCAAAATTTATCCGGAACATTCCATGACACTTTTCCCTACAACATTGAAAAACCAATCACCCCGAGGCATGTAACGCGAACTGTCAAAACGGTTGCCCAGCTGCCTATGCTCATATCGAACATGGTCTTAACAAGTTATAATGCCACGCTTATGCAGCAGCCCTTAACTAATACAGTTTCAGATTTTAAGCATGGAAACTACAGGTACTATTCAATGTTTCGTACTAGAAAGACATATCAGCCCTCGCTACTAGTATGTCCTTCTGGGTGAAGCCAGTAAGGTCAAACACAAAATCGAGGCTGTCACACAGCTGAATGTTTCTTTGAATAGACAAACATTATTATGTCTTCGCCTACACAGCATATTAAGAAATCTACTGCTATTTCCATAAAGTATACAAACTAATAATCGTCCCAAAGCACATGTTGTGTCAATTATCATAAGAATTTAATAGACAAATCATTTGGCGGTTGAATATTTTTATTCTACCTCGTTAGGCAACCAAGAAACCAATAAATAGAGCCATCATGTGAGGCGGTGCAGCCATGTTTTATTACTAATTGTGGTATGCGGGCATAATGAACTTTGTTCCTTTCTAAATTGACTCCACAAAACTTTGGAATTGAACACCACGAATAAAAGATGCAAAATGAGCTTAGAAACCTAAACTAAGCAATACAAGTAATCATTCAGTGCCATCATAGGTTACAAACATTATTTGAACCACACAATGTTATTGAAGATAAATGTCATTACATGATAATCCCCTCAAAATCGCCCAAAAAATTCCCTCGCTGACAATCAATGTAGATTAAAGAAAATAGAGGTTCATACTTACACTCTTGGTCTTCCATTTGCATGATGAGAAAATAGAGACTTACTAATACGGTGTCTCAATTGACACTCTCCACTGTTGCCTTCCCTCCAAATAACCCGCGACGAAGAGGGGATTGAACCATATGACTGAATGATGGCAAATGAGCTTACAAACCTAATATAAGGAATAAAGGTACTCATTCAATGCCATAATAGGCGATGAATAATTTTCTGATGTACACAATGTTATTGCAGATAAATGTGATTACATGATAATCCCGTCATAGTAGGGTAAAGATTCCCTCTCTGACAATCAATGTAGGTTACACAAAAGACGGGTTCATCCTTACAGTCTTCTTCTTGCATTTTCCATGATGAGATTTGACACAGAACATATCCGAACATAAACGGAATCCCAACATAAAGACATACCAATACGCTTTTTAAATTGATACTCTCAATTGTTGCCTTCCCTCCAAAGAACCCACGACAGATAGGGGAATATGACACACTTCCAATAACACGTTATCTGCACAACGCTTACATTCACATTTCCGCAAAATTAATTACAAAGCAAATCTCCAGAACAAACGAGAAACAACCAACGAACCTTAGTTGCACAGTTGAAGAAAACAATTGATTTTGAACACTGGAGTGTCACTGTACGTCGGCTGACTTTGTTAGAGATTCACAACAAATGACGGTGAAGCGATTCACCATTTTTTTATTCCGGTTCAGTCGTGTTTTGGGGTTAGACTGACACTAAACAAGTTAAAGAGCCCAGAGCCCTATAGCTTTATTTCGGCATTTGTTTTCCAAATCAGTTGTGGCGCTTCTTTTTTCTAATCTCCTTTCTTCGAAATTTGTTATTCACTAAATCACTCCTGCGGTATCATTGTTAACAAATTCTTTCTTCTTTATTTTCTTTTCTTTTTGGACAAGAAGTTCATAAACAACACTTAAATTAACCCCTCAAGATATAACCAAAAGGCAAATGCTGACTTTTGGTTGCACCCATGGAACTTAAGTACTACTCACACACACACTCAACAAATGATGTAGGACACAGGAAGAGGGAACAGGGGAGCCTGTACTAGCATTAACTAGCACTCACTCACTCTAATTTTAACCTCGCCAACAGGTCTTTTTTGTTTTTTACAAGAAGTTCATAAATAACACTTAAATTAACCCTACATGATACAACCAAAAGGCAATTGCTGACTTTTGGTTGCACCTCTTCTTTAGTTTATTTGAAGTATACATTTACTTGTTTTACTATTATTCACTACAAAACTTTTATCATAACTCCCACAATTTTTTAACCTGTTCACAAGTCAGATACAGGTTTTATTAAACTTGTAATTGTTATTATAAATGTAAACAACTTAGGAACAATTTTATTCTACCCAAACATGGTATAATTGCACAGGGTGTAATAGCATGGGTTCACAATTAAATCAAATATTCATTTTCATAAATGAATATCTCATATCCCATAAATAAATAAAGTAATTTTTAAAATTAATATTGTTATATTTAAAAAAGAAAGTACTAACTTTCATTAAATTTTTTACCTTTTGATTTTTTCCCAAAAAATGATATTATTAATTTTAAGTTTGAATAATATATCTTTTTCTATCTCTCAAAAATAATATATTGTTATTTTTTTCAAAAATAATTAGGCACAAAATTAAACAAATATTTCATACCTCAACTGCGAAGATATCATGGTAATCCATACATAATTAATCTATTACATCAACAAATATACCAGGTTTTTATGGGCATTTTATTCTGAATCATTTAATTTATGTTAAATACATAAATATTTGCAAATATAATTGAAAAGCCGTTACACAAATATTTTTAGGAAAGGAAAACTAGCATGTTTTGTATTTAATATAAATGAAATATTTAAAAGTAAAAAAAAATTGTCCATAACATAGGAGTTCTTTACGAGTTTCTTCTATTATATGAATAAAGTACTAGCTATTTATGAGCATTTTACAAGTGAATTATTTCATTTATATTAAATACATAAATGTTTATAAGTGAAATTGAAAAAGTGTTACACTAATTTTATTACGAAAGGGATACTAGTAGGTTTTGTATTTAACATAAATTAAATACGTGAAAGTAAAAAAAGAAATTACCCACTTTTTACTAGCTCTTTACGGGTTTCTTCTCTTATATGAATTAAGTACCAACTATTTATAGGCATTTTACTATGAATCATAACATTTATGTTCAATACATAAATGTTTGGAAGTAAATTTTAAAAAGCGATATACTAATATTTTTATGAAAAAAATTAGTAGGTTTTGTATTTAACATAAATTAAATACGTCAAAGTAAAAAAAAAAAATTGCCCATAACATATCAGCTCTTTATGGATTTGCTCTATTACACGAATAGCTATTTATCAGCATTTTACACAAAAATGAACGTTGCTGGCTAGAAAATTGTGAGTCAGGCTCTTCAATTTCAAAGTAGGGGCCACCCATTATACGCTTCATCACCGTGATGCGTGTAATGGGTATTACATGGCCGCAATGGGTGGCCATGTAATACCCCCCGTGTATTACATGATATTACACTTGCGTTGGAGTTGCTCTTACAAGTTCGCCTTTTCATTGCATGTTAACAATCACAATAAATTTTCATGCCCCTCAAATTTTGACCGATCTCGAATACTATTTTTAGCAACCAGATTTAATTACGAATGGTTGTTAGTCGGTTTCGGTAAATTCACACTATTTTGGAGAGTATGTTTACTTCAACTAACATTAAGTTTTTATTCATTGATACTAAATCTTAGTAGTAACATGGTAAATTTCATTGACGATTAACACTACTGATTTTTGCAATACATGTACACTTTTACATTAAAAATTGTTGTCAAACTAATATTATGAAGTTTATATTAATTAATGATAAGAGGTTTTATTAGTCATTAAGGCTGCAAGTACCTTATGGGGGTAAGTACTCGTAATATACCTATATAATAACTGATTCTAGATATTAATTAAATTTTTTTGTATCTTTGTTTAAATACTATGAAAACAAGTTTCACTTTGTTGCTAACCTTGGACAAAAATTATTAACATTTTGTCACGTTATAAGTTTTTAATAATTTTCAATTTTTAAAAATTTTGATGGTTTGAATACCAATAACAACAAATCTTCATACTTATATATAGAATATTACTTGTTTATATATCAAATTTTTTATACTTTAACACCTACGAATATAGTAAGATGATAAAATTTTAATAAATTTACATCTACGACATAAGAATTAATAAGAGTTCAAGCACAAACAATGTAAGAAATAGTACAACAATAACAAAATGACAAAATTGGTACAATACTTAAAATAATAAAATCAGTATGATCTGCACTTTTTTCCTTGGCAGATTGTTCATAAAAAAAGATCCAACAATTAAATGAAAATCACTTGCACATACAAATCTTTTGTAGAATTTAAATTCAATTCAGTTCACGTATACAACGGTCCAAAAATAATTAGCGCACTATGATACAATGTTATTTTAACAACAACACTTTTTGTTATTCAAAGTCTCAAATATCCATCACATACATATGAGGGATGTTTTACCATATTTGCACAAATTTCGTTGCCCAAAATAAAAGACATGAAAACTTGCACAAATATCAAATTTATTGCATATATTAATAATATAGTTACAGTGTCAACAAATTCTTTCTTCTTTTCATAATTACAATCTCATAAAAATTATTGAATCAAACAAATTAATTCCCTAATACTTCCATTCCAAAGCACTCGTAAATAAAGTATAGTTACTCAACTTTTTTTGAAACTTTTTAATGTAATAGTTATGTTTACTTAATAACTACTAAACCATTCCTACAATGCATTGCTTCTCCTAAAAGTATTGATATTTTGTAAATAAATTGATTCTACTTTTGTAAAACATTTTATGCAATTTCACTAATATAATTAGGAGAATTTTGCAGCTTTATAACATATATGGAAAGAAAGGCAAATGGTATGAGTATTACAGTGACCAAAGGCAATGTATATCACATCATGTGTTTAGATACGATTTGTTAAGTAATCAGCCATTTACTCTTGGTCAATATATGATGCATATTGATTGGTTATGAATATGAATATAATTTAGCAATTATGCATTAACATAAATCATAGTTTGAATGCAATCAATTCAACACCTGTTCCCTTTTTTTAAATTACCTATTATTTATTTCATTATTTAGGTTATATTTTCACATGTCAAATAACAACAATAGCATGCCAGTCCTCCAACCAACACAACTTCAATTTTTTGTTAACTAAGCTAATTCTACATTCATAAAAATTTGTCCATACTCTGAAATGTTAAACCTAAAAATTGGTAAAAAAAAATACCAATATTTTATTTTTGGAAAGATACAATATAACTTCCAAAATAATTCACAGATATTTTTCCTAAAAAAATCTCAACCTGTTAATTACATTCCAACTGATTTTATTATAAAAAAAATCTGTCCTTATATTAACATCAATGATTACACATGAGATACAATATAGGAAAACAAGAGATTAAAATATGGTAAAATACCTCTCATACATATATCATGTATATTGCAGACTTTTGCCACAAAGTATTTTTTGTTATTAAAATAATAGGGTATTGTAGTGTGCTACTTATTTTACGATCATTTTGTACATGAAGTAAATTTAATTTCTATGTAGTTATAGATTACATATGCATGACATTTTTGTTTAGTGGTTGACTCTTATATTCGTGAACACTAGAAAGATTAGAAAAAAAAAATTTCCGACCATACTAATTTTGTTATACTAGCTCTGCTCCACTTTTCCTTCTTCCAAATTATTATCCCCCACATGTGTGAGATTTACATTTATTATTTGTTAAAATTTCGGTACCTTCTTTACGCACATTTTTTTGTCGAAAGCATTTGCAGCATTTTTCCATTGCTAATGGGTACATTTGCAAATGCATAAATGCCGGTGGTTCTGACCTGCAATTACCCTTCCCTGGCCCAACCTACAACATCGTACGGAAGTCCGTGTGCCTTTTTGCTTGCATCGGTAGACGGTGCATGCATGTTTCCTCTCCATGTGCTCTACCATAGTTTAACGTCTCCGTTTAGACTCCATTCAATTTCAACACGTATCGATCTCTACAGGCCTTCCTACCATAGGCACGGTCAAAGCGTTCCTATCATAAAAGTTTCCTCGGTTGACAGGTTCTCTCACAGTCACAGTCATAGGCCAGTTTGCAGTCCAATCCGCTTCTTCCGCTTTCCTTCCCCACTCCCAGTACATATGATATCTCCCCGCTTCCGGTGGTAAAATTAAAACAAAAAAGCTACTAGTGGTGGTAGGGTAGGAGTATAATCATTTGAGCTCCAGTCGGCTTCAACAGAATTTGATTTCTTTCTGGATTCATAATCTTCCATATCTTCTTCACCACTCGAGTTGTATTTCTTGAATTTAATTTTTTTTATTTTTTTTAAATTTAAGTTGGGTAATGAGTGCCCAACACAAATATCAAAACCGTCCAAAATATATCTGGGTTTTTATTACTCAATCCAAAATTGATCTAACATCCAAATTACCCAACTCAACCTCTCAAATTAGTGGGTGGGTTGGATGGATTGTTGGGTTTTGAGCATAATTCCAGGTCTAGCAATAGCACCATGTGAGGCTGTCTTGCTTGCTCATCTTAGACAGGATCAACGGAAGACCATCTCTGTTAGCAAGAGGAGGAAGGAAATTTACGTTCTGGTCAGGAATTTGAGGTTCACCGCATATAGACTTGCTCTTGCCACCATAGTTCTTGAAGCACAGGAAGAAGATTTGGAATTCATGTGATCCCAAGTTTCAACTGCGAAACTATATTTTTGATGGTAGGATAGACTAACATTTTGTGGAGAGCCTTGATTTTCCTCTTATTTGATGTATTAATAGAGTAGTAAACTGGTAATGCCTGGTTACAGTAGTACCTCTTCCGTTTGGGTACTTGTGCCTGAAAATTTGGTGGAATTTTATTTCGAATCAAAGCATCATAATGCAAATGGGTCATTAGTGTCCTAGTGGCTATAGACTTTAAATCAATTATGGGAGTCTTGAAAGGAAGAATAGCTAACAAAAAGTTGTCCCTTCAAACAAGATGGTCACCGGCCTTGTAGAGTTCTGCAACCAGATAAACAACGGATTCGGAATGATTACCAGAAAAGATAGTCACCGTCCTTTACGAGTCATAGCTCTCTGTTCACAAGTCTGGTCTTGTTTGGTTCTAGGAGGAAGGTAAAAGAATGGAAAGTAGGTTCCTTGTAAACCATATTCTTTTCTCTTGTTTGGTAGACAAAGGAAAGTACTAGCGAAATGAAAAAAGACCCAAAGAAGGTAAATCCTTTGTTTGGATTATGGATTTGGTAGGAGGACATAAATAGAAAACAAATTTAAAAAAGAAAATACAATTGAATTAAACAATTACCAATTATATTGAAAATTCATGAATTCACTATTTTGAATGTTTGATAATTGGAGTTGAAAAAAAGTTCGAAATTTGGGTCATTGAGTAATAACTTTGAAACTTTTACCATTTTTGATTGATTAACCACCCAAATGCACCAAGAAAAAAAAATTAGGGGGAAAAATAATAGGAGTGAAGATAACAAATATGTAAAGAAAAAGTAAGTTAAAAAATACCGTCTTGTAATTCAAGTGCCATGTGGTCTCTTTTATCCTTTTCTTTCATAATTGCTAAAAATAAAATTTCTTTATTTCCATTTGGTCATTTCACAAATTTTCATCAAACATTTTGACCTTGAATTCATGAACTACAAAACACGCAAAATTGTTTGGTCAAATATGGTAAACTCATTAAGTTGCAAGCAAATAGAACAATAGCAAAGTGCCAATTTGGGTGATTAGAGCATTAAGTTGCAACCAAATAAAACAATTGCGAAGTGGCAATTTAGGTAATGCGAACAAGTTCTGATAGAAATTTTACAATTAGTATTACATCAACTCATTTATATCAATACGAATCGATAAGTTGAATCAACTCATTTATACTAATACAAATAAATAATTCAAAAATTATCTGAATAACCCAAACACCCATCAAGCCTAATAAAATTTTTTTTCTCCACTCTAGGATGTTGCAAAATCACTTACTATTGGATAAATTGAATGATAAAAATACATTAACTTGAACTAAATACTATGTCAAAAATTTCACAATTTTTGAATTTTTTTTGCAATTGCAAAGGATGATAATAATAGGACTTTGGGATTGCTTGGATTAATCCAAACACATATTAGAACAAGAAGAAACAAATGATCATGAATTGGTCACATAATTCATGTTGACAACCATATTTTCATAACAGGAAAATCTGACCATTTCTTTTCCTGGAAGAGAAATAGGTTAATATCATTTTTTCAGGCAAAATGTGAAAATTCATCGATTGATAAAGTGGACAATTTACCAGAAGAGAGCATAATATCTCAATAGTTTGGCTCTGGACTAAAGGTTCATTTATCTTAAGTTTAATGAAGAAACTGATCTATAGTTTGCCACAAAACTTTTTTTAGATGTCTCACTAAAGAACAAAATATAATATATTATGTCTCGGTGAAAAGTAAACATTAATCAATGTTGTCATGCCCTGAATTCTTTAAATTTTCAGAATTAAGGAATGATTATCTAAACCAATCGTAATAGAATAGACTATACAATTATACAAGGAGTAAAAATATAGCCTTATAATTAAATATCAAATGCCACTTGATAAATAGGGTCAAAGCTAAAATCCGTTACATCATTTTTTAGAATAAAAAGATGTCACGGTCTTTGTTATTTTTCTTGAAACAAAGAAAGTAGTCCTCTATTCACTTCAAATTGATTTGATTGAAGGAGTCAAAGGCTTGTTCTTCAATTAGAAGGGTGTCTTCTTGTCTACACTCGTATAGAACAGACTATTTCAAGTGCAACCTATCTATGAATTTGACATTATGGGCGAGTAAAATCTTGTGAATTGTTTAAGTGAATATCGTTATTACCTGGATCATTCGTGCAATTTGGACATGTCATGCTAGGTAGATAAAATGTTATCTTTGACACAAAAAAATGACTCATAGCTTTTTGCTGATCCAATGAACTGTTACGACCATAGCCTTGAGTTTTTAGTAAGATGCCATTTCAGAAGAGAGAATGAAATTAAAAAACTATGTCCAAATATAATATCATCTCTTATACTGTATTGAACTCTACAAATGGATACGATGTGGTAACAGATGTTCTGTCTATCATATATTCACTATTTGTGAATTGATATTAACATAAATCGTACCGTGGAATTGATGGACAATTCCGAGCTTGGAAGGACATTACATTTGAATTACCTTCATTCGGGATGGACTAATTTTATTATGCATGAGCAGGGAGGGTGATTTGCTACAATGTTATGGCATGCTTACCATTGATACTGAGCAAAATACCATTGCTGCCAGAGGAAATTAACATAGATTTAGCGCAGCTAGCCATTGTTAAATAGCCCTTTTCCCTGTCAAAAGTGCGCTAGCCATTGTTAAATAGCCCTTTTCCCGGTCAAAAGTTCTAATAATACTACGCCAAGGCCACAGACATCAACACTATTCACTGTCAATACATGTAGACCAAAGCATTCTGTACCAATGTAACCTACTGGCTCGGTCAGCCCGTTATCGCACTTGGACTCTGGAATGTTTAGTAATAATCGAAATATCAGAAACTTCAGCAGTTCAATTTGCATCAATCAGTATGTTGGAAGATTTAATCTCTGTCAATTATGGTGGAATTGCGTAGTTGTCAAGGTTATGCATAAATGCACTGTTGCTTTTATATGGTAATGACTGATAACTCACTCTTGCCAAAATGATGTTCTTTTGCAATTTCGGTCCAGAAGACAAAGTCAATGCTAGTCTGCACTCTGCATTATCCCTGACTATCTCTCAAGCTCATGTAAGCATAAATGTATATCTGTTAACATCCATTAGTCAGGCCTTAGCAGCTGTCTTGGCCAAATACTACTATAACACAAGGGTATACGGAAAATTAAACAGCAGCTAAAGGGTTCAATCATGATTGCTATTCCAAAAAGTATATAAATATCCTCTCACTCACTTTATAATCACATAATCTAACTATATAAATTATTTCTTGCATTCATCTGCTGTTAGAACCTAATAATCTGGAGTTATTGGCCATCAAATTACTGCATTATAATGAAGGCAGTTTAAGTTTAATATTCAAAATCTAAAAACAAAAAAATATTCATTATTGTTTCTGTGCCTACTTACAGTTGTAATTTGTGATCACCGACCAAGGAGGAAAGCCGCAGGAAGTAAATCATGTTCTGAATATCAAGCATATTTTTATGTAGCGCGGGCAGTTTCAGGTCATTATCCCCAAAGATGTCCATTTGCCCGAACTGGTTTTATCCATTCGCAGTTCTTCATTACCCCCAAAGCTGTCCATTGGCCTGAAATAGTTTTTATCCATTTGCATTATACACTCAAAGCAATTCAACAAACAAATCATCCTTTTTGGGTAAGGATTAAAGTTTCAGTTGGCTATAGCATGTTACCGCCAGAAATAATGAAACATTATGTCTGAAAACCAAAATAGAATAAAATACAAACCCTAAACCCTAAACCCTAAACCCTAAACCCTAAACCCTAAACCCTAAACCCTAAACCCTAAACCCTAAACCCTAAACCCTAAACCCTAAACCCTAAACCCTAAACCCTAAACCCTAAACCCTAAACCCTAAACCCTAAACCCTAAACCCTAAACCCTAAACCCTAAACCCTAAACCCTAAACCCTAAACCCTAAACCCTAAACCCTAAACCCTAAACCCTAAACCCTAAACCCTAAACCCTAAACCCTAAACCCTAAACCCTAAACCCTAAACCCTAAACCCTAAACCCTAAACCCTAAACCCTAAACCCTAAACCCTAAACCCTAAACCCTAAACCCTAAACCCTAAACCCTAAACCCTAAACCCTAAACCCTAAACCCTAAACCCTAAACCCTAAACCCTAAACCCTAAACCCTAAACCCTAAACCCTAAACCCTAAACCCTAAACCCTAAACCCTAAACCCTAAACCCTAAACCCTAAACCCTAAACCCTAAACCCTAAACCCTAAACCCTAAACCCTAAACCCTAAACCCTAAACCCTAAACCCTAAACCCTAAACCCTAAACCCTAAACCCTAAACCCTAAACCCTAAACCCTAAACCCTAAACCCCCTAAACCCTAAACCCTAAACCCTAAACCCTAAACCCTAAACCCTAAACCCTAAACCCTAAACCCTAAACCCTAAACCCTAAACCCTAAACCCTAAACCCTAAACCCTAAACCCTAAACCCTAAACCCTAAACCCTAAACCCTAAACCCTAAACCCTAAACCCTAAACCCTAAACCCTAAACCCTAAACCCTAAACCCTAAACCCTAAACCCTAAACCCTAAACCCTAAACCCTAAACCCTAAACCCTAAACCCTAAACCCTAAACCCTAAACCCTAAACCCTAAACCCTAAACCCTAAACCCTAAACCCTAAACCCTAAACCCTAAACCCTAAACCCTAAACCCTAAACCCTAAACCCTAAACCCTAAACCCTAAACCCTAAACCCTAAACCCTAAACCCTAAACCCTAAACCCTAAACCCTAAACCCTAAACCCTAAACCCTAAACCCTAAACCCTAAACCCTAAACCCTAAACCCTAAACCCTAAACCCTAAACCCTAAACCCTAAACCCTAAACCCTAAACCCTAAACCCTAAACCCTAAACCCTAAACCCTAAACCCTAAACCCTAAACCCTAAACCCTAAACCCTAAACCCTAAACCCTAAACCCTAAACCCTAAACCCTAAACCCTAAACCCTAAACCCTAAACCCTAAACCCTAAAAACCCTAAACCCTAAACCCTAAACCCTAAACCCTAAACCCTAAACCCTAAACCCTAAACCCTAAACCCTAAACCCTAAACCCTAAACCCTAAACCCTAAACCCTAAACCCTAAACCCTAAACCCTAAACCCTAAACCCTAAACCCTAAACCCTAAACCCTAAACCCTAAACCCTAAACCCTAAACCCTAAACCCTAAACCCTAAACCCTAAACCCTAAACCCTAAACCCTAAACCCTAAACCCTAAACCCTAAACCCTAAACCCTAAACCCTAAACCCTAAACCCTAAACCCTAAACCCTAAACCCTAAACCCTAAACCCTAAACCCTAAACCCTAAACCCTAAACCCTAAACCCTAAACCCTAAACCCTAAACCCTAAACCCTAAACCCTAAACCCTAAACCCTAAACCCTAAACCCTAAACCCTAAACCCTAAACCCTAAACCCTAAACCCTAAACCCTAAACCCTAAACCCTAAACCCTAAACCCTAAACCCTAAACCCTAAACCCTAAACCCTAAACCCTAAACCCTAAACCCTAAACCCTAAACCCTAAACCCTAAACCCTAAACCCTAAACCCTAAACCCTAAACCCTAAACCCTAAACCCTAAACCCTAAACCCTAAACCCTAAACCCTAAACCCTAAACCCTAAACCCTAAACCCTAAACCCTAAACCCTAAACCCTAAACCCTAAACCCTAAACCCTAAACCCTAAACCCTAAACCCTAAACCCTAAACCCTAAACCCTAAACCCTAAACCCTAAACCCTAAACCCTAAACCCTAAACCCTAAACCCTAAACCCTAAACCCTAAACCCTAAACCCTAAACCCTAAACCCTAAACCCTAAACCCTAAACCCTAAACCCTAAACCCTAAACCCTAAACCCTAAACCCTAAACCCTAAACCCTAAACCCTAAACCCTAAACCCTAAACCCTAAACCCTAAACCCTAAACCCTAAACCCTAAACCCTAAACCCTAAACCCTAAACCCTAAACCCTAAACCCTAAACCCTAAACCCTAAACCCTAAACCCTAAACCCTAAACCCTAAACCCTAAACCCTAAACCCTAAACCCTAAACCCTAAACCCTAAACCCTAAACCCTAAACCCTAAACCCTAAACCCTAAACCCTAAACCCTAAACCCTAAACCCTAAACCCTAAACCCTAAACCCTAAACCCTAAACCCTAAACCCTAAACCCTAAACCCTAAACCCTAAACCCTAAACCCTAAACCCTAAACCCTAAACCCTAAACCCTAAACCCTAAACCCTAAACCCTAAACCCTAAACCCTAAACCCTAAACCCTAAACCCTAAACCCTAAACCCTAAACCCTAAACCCTAAACCCTAAACCCTAAACCCTAAACCCTAAACCCTAAACCCTAAACCCTAAACCCTAAACCCTAAACCCTAAACCCTAAACCCTAAACCCTAAACCCTAAACCCTAAACCCTAAACCCTAAACCCTAAACCCTAAACCCTAAACCCTAAACCCTAAACCCTAAACCCTAAACCCTAAACCCTAAACCCTAAACCCTAAACCCTAAACCCTAAACCCTAAACCCTAAACCCTAAACCCTAAACCCTAAACCCTAAACCCTAAACCCTAAACCCTAAACCCTAAACCCTAAACCCTAAACCCTAAACCCTAAACCCTAAACCCTAAACCCTAAACCCTAAACCCTAAACCCTAAACCCTAAACCCTAAACCCTAAACCCTAAACCCTAAACCCTAAACCCTAAACCCTAAACCCTAAACCCTAAACCCTAAACCCTAAACCCTAAACCCTAAACCCTAAACCCTAAACCCTAAACCCTAAACCCTAAACCCTAAACCCTAAACCCTAAACCCTAAACCCTAAACCCTAAACCCTAAACCCTAAACCCTAAACCCTAAACCCTAAACCCTAAACCCTAAACCCTAAACCCTAAACCCTAAACCCTAAACCCTAAACCCTAAACCCTAAACCCTAAACCCTAAACCCTAAACCCTAAACCCTAAACCCTAAACCCTAAACCCTAAACCCTAAACCCTAAACCCTAAACCCTAAACCCTAAACCCTAAACCCTAAACCCTAAACCCTAAACCCTAAACCCTAAACCCTAAACCCTAAACCCTAAACCCTAAACCCTAAACCCTAAACCCTAAACCCTAAACCCTAAACCCTAAACCCTAAACCCTAAACCCTAAACCCTAAACCCTAAACCCTAAACCCTAAACCCTAAACCCTAAACCCTAAACCCTAAACCCTAAACCCTAAACCCTAAACCCTAAACCCTAAACCCTAAACCCTAAACCCTAAACCCTAAACCCTAAACCCTAAACCCTAAACCCTAAACCCTAAACCCTAAACCCTAAACCCTAAACCCTAAACCCTAAACCCTAAACCCTAAACCCTAAACCCTAAACCCTAAACCCTAAACCCTAAACCCTAAACCCTAAACCCTAAACCCTAAACCCTAAACCCTAAACCCTAAACCCTAAACCCTAAACCCTAAACCCTAAACCCTAAACCCTAAACCCTAAACCCTAAACCCTAAACCCTAAACCCTAAACCCTAAACCCTAAACCCTAAACCCTAAACCCTAAACCCTAAACCCTAAACCCTAAACCCTAAACCCTAAACCCTAAACCCTAAACCCTAAACCCTAAACCCTAAACCCTAAACCCTAAACCCTAAACCCTAAACCCTAAACCCTAAACCCTAAACCCTAAACCCTAAACCCTAAACCCTAAACCCTAAACCCTAAACCCTAAACCCTAAACCCTAAACCCTAAACCCTAAACCCTAAACCCTAAACCCTAAACCCTAAACCCTAAACCCTAAACCCTAAACCCTAAACCCTAAACCCTAAACCCTAAACCCTAAACCCTAAACCCTAAACCCTAAACCCTAAACCCTAAACCCTAAACCCTAAACCCTAAACCCTAAACCCTAAACCCTAAACCCTAAACCCTAAACCCTAAACCCTAAACCCTAAACCCTAAACCCTAAACCCTAAACCCTAAACCCTAAACCCTAAACCCTAAACCCTAAACCCTAAACCCTAAACCCTAAACCCTAAACCCTAAACCCTAAACCCTAAACCCTAAACCCTAAACCCTAAACCCTAAACCCTAAACCCTAAACCCTAAACCCTAAACCCTAAACCCTAAACCCTAAACCCTAAACCCTAAACCCTAAACCCTAAACCCTAAACCCTAAACCCTAAACCCTAAACCCTAAACCCTAAACCCTAAACCCTAAACCCTAAACCCTAAACCCTAAACCCTAAACCCTAAACCCTAAACCCTAAACCCTAAACCCTAAACCCTAAACCCTAAACCCTAAACCCTAAACCCTAAACCCTAAACCCTAAACCCTAAACCCTAAACCCTAAACCCTAAACCCTAAACCCTAAACCCTAAACCCTAAACCCTAAACCCTAAACCCTAAACCCTAAACCCTAAACCCTAAACCCTAAACCCTAAACCCTAAACCCTAAACCCTAAACCCTAAACCCTAAACCCTAAACCCTAAACCCTAAACCCTAAACCCTAAACCCTAAACCCTAAACCCTAAACCCTAAACCCTAAACCCTAAACCCTAAACCCTAAACCCTAAACCCTAAACCCTAAACCCTAAACCCTAAACCCTAAACCCTAAACCCTAAACCCTAAACCCTAAACCCTAAACCCTAAACCCTAAACCCTAAACCCTAAACCCTAAACCCTAAACCCTAAACCCTAAACCCTAAACCCTATACCCTAAACCCTATACCCTAAACCCTAAACCCTAAACCCTATACCCTAAACCCTAAACCCTAAACCCTATACCCTAAACCCTATACCCTAAACCCTATACCCTATACCCTAAACCCTATACCCTATACCCTATACCCTATACCCTATACCCTAAACCCTATACCCTATACCCTATACCCTATACCCTATACCCTATACCCTATACCCTATACCCTATACCCTATACCCTATACCCTATACCCTATACC
Organism: Coffea arabica; assembly: GCF_036785885.1. Lineage (NCBI taxonomy): Eukaryota > Viridiplantae > Streptophyta > Magnoliopsida > Gentianales > Rubiaceae > Coffea > Coffea arabica. The sequence continues at coordinate 77,156,982 of NC_092313.1, forward strand.
CTATACCCTATACCCTATACCCTATACCCTATACCCTATACCCTATACCCTATACCCTATACCCTATACCCTAATACCCTAATACCCTAATACCCTAATACCCTAATACCCTAATACCCTAATACCCTATACCCTATACCCTAAAACCCTAAAACCCTATACCCTATACCCTAAACCCTATACCCTATACCCTATACCCTATACCCTATACCCTATACCCTATACCCTATACCCTATACCCTATACCCAAAACCCTAAAACCCTAAACCCCAAACCCCAAACCCCAAACCCCCTAAAAACCCTAAACCCCAAATATATCTACTTAATTTGCAAGAATAATTTAATCCTATTAATGCATTCAATGTAGGTATGAAATTCACAGCATGAATTTGAAAAAAATAGCAATGGACTCATATTTTAGGAAAATATGATTTATAATTTTATTTAAGGGATAATTTCAGAAACCTCCCCTGAGGTTTCTGACAGTCTCACTCACCTCCCCTGTACTTTGCAAAATATCAGATACCTCCCCTGAACTTATAGTTGGAGTAACAAGATCAGCCCATGTCAGAAAAATGAGCATTAAAAAAATATTTTAAGGAGTGAGATGATATTTGTGTTCCACATATGGCCTTTTTGCTTATCCACAACTTGAGCTAAAGCAAAAGCAAAAAATAATAATAATAAGTTGAACCAGATAAAGATAAATGCAGATGGCTTCTTCAAGCAATGTTACAATTTTATTTATATTTTTTTGTTCTAACTAATAGACATTTATTTAGCTAATATGATCATTCAATTAATTGAAACATACTTCTCGTGATATAAAAAAAATGTATAGTTTTATAATTTGAGTGATTAAAAGTATAAATTTTTATTAGTTAAGTCATAAAAAAATATTATTTGAGTGATTAAAAGTATAAATTTTTACTAGTTAAGTCACAAAATTTTTTTCACTATTTGGTTAATTGAGTGAATGCCAATTGCAATTAAATAAATAGGGTAACGATCAAATAACCAATTTCTCAATAGTTTAATAACTCTTTTTGCAATTGCAATACTTTAATACTTCATTTCATTTAGTGCTAGATACTTTAGTTGAGATTTTTTTAAAAAAAAAATTCATTCACACTATAATTAGTCGAATTTATTCAACAAGCTTCGTTTGAACACCAAAACTTAGGTAGATTCGATTTTCAAAAAATTCAATAACCCAAATTGTGTCGCATCCCTTTATGAGATGATGTAATATACAATTTACATCATTGAATTTTTGAAAACCAAATTTACCCAAATATAAGTAATGAGTTACACTAGATAATTGTCTTACAAAAAAAAACATGAAATACATGACTTTAGAGAAAGGTAACACTAGTGCTAAACTCTTCATTGTTGATTGTACTACGAATAAAAAGTATAAAGTGGAATAGAAGATATATCATAAGTTATATCAAAAGTTATATCTCTATTACTCATTTAACTAATTATGTCAAAATAGCTTCAAAATATATCATAAGTTATGAGGGTATATCTGTCAATTCATCATCAATGATATCACAAATAGGGCCCAATAATCTGACAAGGGAGGTATCTGATATTTTGCAAAGTTCAGGGGAGGTGAGTGAGACTGTCAGAAACCTCAGGGGAGGTTTCTGAAATTATCCCTTTATTTAATTATTAATTCATGACATTGAATGGAACAAACGGCTATGTAAGATTTTTTAAAAACATTATCTTATTATTTTATCAAAATAATTAATTTAACTCGTTAACTAAAATCACCCCTCTACCCCTGTTGATTTACACGCATTTCGACGAACATGCATAATTGTGATGTGCGCTCTTACGAAAGGGCCAGGCTTGTGTGATAATCATTTTACATGGAAGAAGACGACGCAGATAGTAATGAGTGGGGTGATGCGTCATCTTTCACGATCTTCTAACCACCTCAAATCTATCCATGTATGATGATAAACAAAAAGCGGGAGCCAATCAACTAAGACTCACAGAGTACATGGAGAAGAGGAGAAACAATCGATAAATCGAAGGAGCATTATACATGCGCATTGACGACCCGTTCACAAATTAGGCATCAGATTGCATATTCGAAGAACAAAACTTTAGTACTAACTGAACCTGGTTGGCGTTAATTATTGCCGTTGGTACCACTACAACATAGAATAGCACCGTCGCTTGAGCCCGTTCATGCACCATGCATTGTTCCCACGTTTTTTAATTAACCCTTTCAGCATAACCAGTGGACGTTAATCACATATCATCTGGAAACTAACCTTTTTTTCTCTGCCTTCCTACGGCGATTAAAGTACTACTAGTTGTTTTTTGGGCTTTCTTGCGGCGATTTAAGTACTAGTACTGCTTTTCTAGCCAGAAGGTAGTATATAAATGAAAAAAGTGGTCGGAATAATTTGAACTAAGAATCCAAAGGCCAATTAAGAATCCAAGTCCTGTACCACCTCTTCAATTTACGTGCGTGTGGTGTGTGTGTGTCTAGAAGAGAATAGCGTACCCCCTGCTTGTTGGTAGTTGCATGCCTCCTGCAGTCAGCGAATCCAAAAGGCACATCTTTTTTCGATTTAACCACCAATTGCCCCACAGATTCCATAATTGATTTGTGTTAGGTGAATATTCGCTGCATTTTTCGTCCGCGGTTCCAAGTAACATGTGGACTCAAACAAGTCTAACAGAATCACACAAATACTTAGGCTTCAACCCGTTCTCAAGAAATGGAAGAAGCTCGCGGCCAATACTTCGAAGGTGAACACTACCAAAGGTCCAGACAGCAGCAGCAGCTCAATAAGCCACACCGGCACCACTAGTACCAAAAATACTAACAATAGTGGCGGCAGTGGCGGCACTGGTAATACCAGTAAAGAGTGTCAAGTTCCTCAAGAAAACACTCTTTCTCAGAAAGAGAAAGCACAGTAGCAAAGGGTGCGGTCTCGGGTGGCTCCAGCGACGTGGTGCCCAAAGGGTATCTAGCAGTATGCGTGGGAGAAGGGCTCACACGCATACGTGATCCCAATGGAGGATCTGGGTCACCAAGCTTTTGGGATTCTACTGACAGAAGCTGAAGAAGAGTTCGGGTTCCAACAAGGAGTTCTACAGATCCCTTGCCAAGTTGCTGTCTTTGAGAAGATCCTGAAGATGATGGACGAGAGGAGGGATGCGCCGAATGCACGATTTCAGTTTCACTACTACTAGAGGAGATGATGACATCGCTCGATGTTGTTGATCCCCTCCGAACATCCCCTCGTTAGTGATCTGCTCCTCATGTACCCATCATCCCAACTTTACTATTTACCAAGGAACATATATATAGATACAAAATCGTTATAATTCATCCATCTCCTTCATATGATTTTTGTTACCTTTTCACTAGATACCAGATACTACTTACATTTGTGTCGGCCCTTAGAGGTCGATGGGGAAGGCAATCATGTGCTGGCTCTGTACCTAGTTACAACTACAAGCTGGATCCCTTCAAAAGAAGTCTTGCTGTTTGTTCTTTACTTATTTTAAAATCACTGTTGTTGTTGTCGTTTCTTCTGATCAGTAACTTACATGATGCTGTGAGAGAAACGTCACTGAATGATTTGATCAGATGGATTGAACTGATGTTGTAAAAACTAAAAAGTGCTGCAAAGCAAGTACTAGTAGTAGCCTATTCTATTCAAGTACCGGTCACAAATCATACCATAATTAAGCCCGCGAAGGCGAACAAATACACTTCATTGTGGCACTACTGGAATTAGGGTGGACTCGCTTTTCAAACGAAGGAAAAAAAATTATACTACATTTGTCAAGGGTAAACTGATTGATGTGTAAGCAGCTTGTAGTTGCCTAAGGACTTTATACCAGTTGACGCATGAACTAATCTTCAACTATACTTGCTAATGATGCTAGTCCAGCTGCCACTACAATTACAAGCGAAATCGTTGATTGCAGACTTTCCAGGATCACGCTTCTCATGCTCTAGCTTCACTGTTTCAATTATTCTATTTTTTATTTTTTTGGCTACTTCCTTTCTACATGGAGGAATACTTCCATTGTTCTCCCCTTTCATTTTGGGTTGTCGGTCATCTTCTTCCATCTACCATGTTTTCTGGTTTTCACCTTCTTCCCCTTAGAAAGGTGGTGAAGACAAATAATACTTATTCAGACATCATGTCCGTGCGGTTTGTTTGTGTTGTATAACTTTCTTAAGTTTTCTCATTTTTAGTAGATTGGACCTATTTTATAATTTTCTCAAAGAGGTATTTGCTATAAAAATCAACTCTTTTCTGACAATTTATGAAGGTGAGCAGGTTACACAGATTTAGGCATTGTGCTTTGTTCAAAATTGACTCTAAGGTCTCACCAATGTGATCAACTAACTTGACTGGATTGTGGTATCTCTGCATGTAGCTGATTAGTTGTATTTTGATTATTTAATTCTTTTAAAAATTGTGTAGGGAGGAGGGCTTTGTGATAATTTTTTTTTTGGGTCACAAAATCAATTTGGCTTTGTGATGGTTGTCAATGTTATTTTTGTCAATGAGCTGGCGGAGAACATGTTGATGTGATATTTGGGGCTGCTGTTGCTACTGGGAAAGTGACACCAAAAGTCTTTGATTAAAATACTTCTGAAATATCAGCATACAGATGATTTTCGTGCAATCGTTTTTTGTGGAAAGTGTTCTGGCTGCCTTATTTCTTCCAAAGGTCAACTACACAAAAGCTATACACATGCTCTTCTTGATGAAAAAGGAAAAAAAATTTCTATGAGAGGGGCTGTTTTTGGGGCTGATTCTACAAGTAAAATCTTCGCATTTATGAAATGCGACGTCCTTAGACTTTGCATTTGATAAATGTAAGGTTCATGTTTCTAAACCAAAAAAAATGATAAACGTTTTTTGTTTAAAAAAAAAAGGGTGCCAAAAGCTCGCATTTGTAGCTAACTATCTTCCCGACTAAACTCATCTTCGAAACCGCGAGCGGTTGCTCCTACGGTTACCACCACAGTTACCTACGGTTACCACCACAGTTACTAATCAGACATTCAAATGCAGTTTTTTTTTTCCACACTTTGAACTAATACTCTCCAAATCAACATCCCTTCTTTTAAAGAAAATCATTTTACCCTTTTTTAGTGCAAACTCGCCTTGTTTACCTCGTGCAAGTTTTAAAAATAAAAAGTGCTATTCAACATATTGGATAGCTCTCTCTTAAACCCATGATAAAGCTAAATAATATCACTAATCTAACCAGTACTAAATACCAACCCAATTAATATTTCGTAGTTAGAATTAGATTTTTAAGATATTTGAAGTAAGCCTTAGGACAACTAATTCTACGTCAACTACGCATCAACTATTGTTAATATATATCTAGTATTCAGAACTTAGTAAATTTGTAACTCTATCATCAACAAAGTTGGACAATGTAGTATGCGCATTATTTCTATCATTATTAATTGACTAGATAACATTGTACATCTTTGTCAAAGAAAAATATTATTTTTATACTATATGCTAATATGATAATTAACTAATTCAATAACTTGCTCAGCAATAGGCATAATTAGATAGTATGGGGAGTGGTTGAATTTAAAAAGGATTTACAACTGGCACAAATTCGATTATGGACCAAGTAATATTAGAGTTCAGTTAATGAGAAATTCAAGATCAATGGATAATAACCTTAAAATTCATTCTCCGTAATTTTACAAAATAAAAAGCAAAACCCACGCTCAAAAGAAAAACAAAAATGGTTTGCTTGAATTTATATATAAAAAAAAACATAAATGTATGAGCATGAATTTATTAATATTAAAAAACTAAAAGGTTTCAAACCTCGCATATGCTAAATGCGAGGTGCTGGACCTCGCATTTGACAAATGCAAGGTAAAGTGACCTCGCATTCAACAAATGGGAGGTCTGAAGCAATTTTTTTTTTGTTTTTGCAAATCAGAAATTCAATGATAAATCGCATTTATAAAATGCAAACTCAGTGAACACGTATTTTGCAAATGCAAACATCACTTGACGGAATGCTATACTCAAAAAGCCGCATTTGTAGAAAAATTTTAAATTTCATCATATAATTGGGAATTTCTCCTGCACTTGTCCCCTATTGTTCTGCTTCATCTTTTGCTCCTCTCTTCCCTCTCATGTCTCCCAGATTTTATTAACAGCACTAGTGATGTTTTAGTGTGATGGAAACCAATTAAATAATAGTAACTTGGTTTAAATCCTAAATCAAGGAAAGAAATTACTATTTGGCATCTAAAGGCATGCTTTCATGGCAACCTATTGAAGCTAAAAATTGTCCTAGATGGGCATTTCAAGGCACATAAAGAGAATCAGGAGACATGGATATCATCTGAAGGAGGCTTGAATTGGAAAATGTTTCCTCCAGTGAAGGGCACCTCCTACGGCTGCCATCAAGACTTTCTTTTGTGATGTGCATTAGCTCTCTAGCGACATCTGTCATGCCAAGTTTGCCATCTACACCAAACAACAAGCATCTGGTTGTAAGGTCCGCAAGAATCTCAATCTGCTCTCGACGACAGAGAGGCTGTTCATGATAGCAAAGAAATGGGTCTACGACTTCTTCGAGCTTTCCATTCCTTATCATCTGCAAAGCTGTCACAGGAATATCCATAGATTTTGTACCTGTGATGACCTCTAAAAGAATCAGACCAAGGTTGTAAACATCATGCATTTTGGTGTATGAGCAGTTAGGTAGTGGATTGGAGATGCCTAGCCCAAATCCAGCAATCTTTACGGAAAACTCATCATCTAAGAAGATATGACAAGATTGGAGATCAAAATGAAAAATGGGAGGAGAAATCTCATGCTGAAGAAATGCAAGAAAACTCGCAGTTTCAGCAACAATATTCAGTCTCTTAAACCAGTCAAGTCCTATCATCTTTGGATCTTCGATTTTGGATATTTGTTCTTCCAGAGTTCCATTAGCCGGATAGTCATACACCACCAGCAGAGTATATGTAGAAGAATCAATAGACCATCCAAGCAAGTGGGCCATGTTCTTGTGCGAAATAGCTGATAGGGCCTGGACTCGTGAAAAGATTTGGGTCAGCTCAGTTCCACTCTCGCATCGTATCATGTGAACAGCAACACGAGATCCATCCAAGATATCTCCGGTATATAGTGCGGATTTGATGCCGTCAGATAGTTTTTGCCCATTATCGAATCCTCTCGTCGCTTGCTCAAGCTCATGGAAAGTAAACATTTGGGTCGTGTGGGCTGTGCTGAATGACATACTTGAACCATCGCTGCAGCTTTCATCGGGCTCATGTCTACTACACTGACTACTCTGCTGTCTTTTTAGAAGACAGCAGAGTCCTACGAAGGACGCGATCGTGGAAACTGCAGCCAGAGCTCCTACAGTTAGCGAAATGTCACGATCGAAATCAGTAGACATGTAAATACAAAATTCCGAGATTCACTTGAAAATTGTAAATGACTAGCTATTTTTTGAATTCTTCCAACTCAATTACAATTAACCTTTCCTACACACAGTTGCCAATAGCAGGAAAAAAATTTTAATATTCTTTTTAGCAAAAAATGGTAAGAGCCCGTTTGGATTGAATTTTTTTGAGGATTTTTTATACTGTAATACTTTTTTAGGATGTGATGTATGTGACGTGAAAAATAATTTAAAAAAATGTGAAAAAACATATTCATAGTAAACGGAAAAATTTCTCCTGAAAATGACAATTCAAACAATAGCAAAGCTTTTATATTGCATCTGCATGCCTCTCTCTTTATAGTAAAGCTTTTGTTTTACCATATTTTGATTACGACAAAACTTGGAGATAAACAATGATACGAATAATACACTAAGTATACCACTGCACAACATAAACAATGATATAAACATAAACTTAAACTTAGAGATAAACTGCACTACCAATGCACAACATAAACTTAGAGATAAACAATGACATGAATAATAAACTTAGAGTATACCACTGCACAACATAAATAACTGCAACACATAAGATATTCCAGAATTTTCTTTGCTACTCCGTAACAAGGATATGAGAGAGAGAGATAAGAAAAAAAAAAAGAAATAATTTTAAAAACCTCCTCTGAGGTTTTCAATAATTTCACTTAGCACCTTTAACATTTTATAAATTACATATATTTCACTTGCCCATTTAAAGAGACAATCCTAGTCTTGACATTCTAAGGAAAAAAAAAAAGGAACTTATTAATAAGAAAGTCCATCTTAAAATCAGTAATTCCTAACCTTCGACGTAAATGATTGTCAAATTGGTAATATTTTTTTGGTAACTTTGAATATTATCTAACTTTTTTCAGTACTATCAATCCTAACCTTCGTCGTGATCAAATGTCAAACTAATAACATTTTTTTTATAACTTTGAATATTATCTCATCTTGTTTGTTTTTGGCATCAAAATCAACAATAAATCAATAATAGCTATAAAATAAATAGTCTAAAATCACTACTAAATTACAGTGGTTCCCCCACCCGACTAATTTACAATTTTTTTAAAAAATTATGATGACACTTTCTCCTCCATTTTGAAAAGAGTCTATACTGTCAACAAAGCACTATTAAAAGTAACCTATCATCATGAGATTTATTATTAGAGTTGATTATTAAACAACAAACATGAGTATAAAAAATTTGACACTCATTCCTTTATAATTATACTAAATTACTTTATAATTGTTTAGAAGAATAAATTAAATTTTATTAGATCAGCGTATTTTAGGGTATTCATTAAAATCTTGACCATATTTTAACGACGGTTAGTTAAATTGCTAGAAACCTAAGAGGAGGTCTCTGAAGTTTTCCCAAAAAAAATCCACCTACTGTAAGCAGCATTGCATTGTACTATTACGCACCAGCTAGAATTATTGCTTGTACCGTGTGATGGTTCTTTCGGTAACGATCGTTGACCGGAGCTTCCTTTCCATCACCCTGGCAGGCTGAGTCAGAGATAGTGAACCAGATCGTAAGATTCAAGTCAAAAGTAAAATCAAACTTTCACGGATAGCGACCCGCAACTTTGCATTGACAGATTCATTTGGGACAAAATGCCATGGACGACACAAGAGGATAAAGCGAGGAAGACGAGGAGTTTTAAACATGCAAGGAAGAGAAAAGAAGCACCAGCAGGCAGTAAGGGTACGAGTATATATAGATAACGGAACAGGGGAGTCATTGCTAGTATTCGTCTTAATTATGAGAGTGAAAAGTGAAAACCATTCTGGACTGACTATATGAATCGCCCTTTCAGCTTTCAAGTAGGAGAAAAATTTTCTATTCTCCAATTTTAATTTGTCCAGTTTGTTTTTTTTACCTAAACATTTTCCATTACAGAAACAGGCCCCTGACGTAATGTAATTGCGCACTAACTTAACTCTGGTATATAGGTTGTATCTGTATTTTGAGAAACGTAGGGATAAAAATGAAATGACTCACGCTTGAAGCATCCAAGCCCAAAAGTAAATCCATCACCGAGGAATCCGTCACGACATTGGCATCTCATCCCTGACTTGACAGACGAGGCATTGATAGCGTCACCGTTTGTAGCACAAGTGGCTAGGGTCGAATTTCTGGGAATTGCCCACTCCAGCTTCACTCCCCCCATGCCTGTTCTGTTCCCTGGCAGAATAACCCAAGAGGAGAGTCCTCTGCATCCATACTGGGAAAAGAAAGAGAAACCATTACTAATACTGAAGTCAGAGAGTGGATAGCAGCAAGCAGGATATCCACCAACACCAGCAGCAACGCCACCGCCATCATGATCGCAATCTGGCATTAAGCTTTTTCCGCAGTCTGTTTTGCAAGGGGAAGCATCCTGGCAACCATACAGGGCTACCACATTATCGGTGGAGATGCCAAAGTACTGGTCCCCTGCAAAAGCGAAAGAATTGAGGTCGTTGTAGCCGCGATGACAAACGGACGTGTTGGGAAAATCGACCAGTACACCGTCCTGAAAGAAGTAGAGGACGCGGTAGCTTTGAGAGGCAATGTTGAGGAACAGTGAGGAGGAGTTGAGGCACGAGAGGCTGAAGGCACCTGAAAGTAACCCTGACCACTTGCAAGCAGGAGAAGAAGAAGCGCTGCTGGCATTCAGGCAGAAGGGGAACGGGATTTGAAAGATCCCGCACCTTTCACCGCCACCCGAGTAATAGGAAGACGAGGACGATACATCTTTTCTTTGCGATAAGGGAGGGTCGGTAGAAGCTTTTATTTGGTCGTCCAGTAGAAGCACTAGTGCTAGGATTACGAAGACGCAGCTTTTGGAATATTTGAAATTTTGGAGGACTTGAAGATGCGAGGACATGGATTGGCCTGAGTGCAGTAAAAATTACTGCTAAATAAATGCTGCTATGAGACAATAAATGTGTATGGCATCAACAGAGACTTAAGAGAGCAATCGGAGGCGTCTGAAACCGGTCTACTCTACTGCCGCATGCGATCAATATTGATGCGTTGCGTAGCACACGGTTGTATTGCTCGATACAACGTTACTACTCGATCATAAATACACAGTACCTTGTCACTCATATTACTACAGATAACTAGGAAGATTCTTTTATTCCCGGTCTTGGAATTAGAGAGAGAATTAGGAAGGAAGACAATTGGTCTCTGAAATGGGATACACTCGTACCTTTGAGCTTGGGCATCGTGGGATATGCATGTGTGGCAGAGTTGGGACTTGGGACTTGGGACTTGGGAGTTGGGAGCCCCCCCTTACCCCCGTCCCGATATACAGTACTATTAACCAACAAACGTTATTGGGGCGTTACTGGTCATCGGTAACTTTGCCCTTGCTGCCTGTAGCACTCTTAACCAGGTACGCAAGCCAAAACTTCACTTTCTTGGATTGTATTCTGCGGGAGTTTTTTGGAATTGGATTGCAATTTTTTGGGAGCTTCTGAAAATTGGATTGCATCTTTTCAGGGTTTTTAAAACTGCGATTACTGGGGGGAAAAATTGCTCTCTCTATTGATGGTATTTTGCGAAAGTTTTTTATTTTTGCAATTTCGATTGCATTTCTTGAGTTCTTAGGTGCTTTGACACTGTTTTCTTTACAGTTTTTTTTCAATACTTTGACACTTTTTTTATAGATAAAATTACAGTTTTGGTCCCAAATGTTTGAAATATGAACATTTTTAATCCTAAAGTTTAAACGAAAGCAAATCTAATTCCATATGTTTTTAATTTCAAAACACATTTAATTCTATTACCAGAATCCAATCATACTATATCACATGCCAGCAACTACATTTTCAAAAAAATTTTAATAATCAAAAACATTTTGTTTTGCCATGGTGTGTAATAAAAGAAGACTAAAAATGTTAAAAAAAAAAAAAAATTTTTGACTAGTTATCAACATACTAATCACGTGAATAATTAGTTTTTAATGCATAATTTTTTTTTTTGTTGTCAACCAAATTTTTCATTTTCAAATAAGGACTAATTACTCACGGTATCGTCATACAAGTAATTATTCCTCTTTTACTATAAAAACTCCCAAAGCTTTGTGCAAAAGAAAAAGGACCAAAAAAAAAGTGACAAAGTGACCTTTGAATATTGGCCCGTACAAAAGCATTGACACTGTTGTAGGAGAGACTACTAACTACGGTAACTGTTATAGGAGCATGAAATTAAATGATAACATGGGTTTGTTTGGATTGCACATTATTTGTCAAAAAAAGAAAAATTATATTATAAATATGTTTTTCAATCACTTTTTAATCTTTTCAATCACCTTTTTTTTCATTTTAATACGTCACAACATATTAAAAGACCTATGTTAATCATTCCAAATAATCTTCCTCTAATGCCCATTACAATTTTTGTGACACCACCACTCTCAAAGATATTTGATTTGATACTCTGCTTAAAAAAAAAATTTAGAACAACGAACTCTAAACTCAACCTTAATCTTCTCTTCGAGTTAATTTGAACTAGATAATTGTACAAGTTTCGTGTCATAAACCAAATCTCGAGGGATAATTGTACAAGTATTTTTTTTTTTTTCCCTAACAAGAGGGGTGAGATTCAAACAATTAAGAGGAAAAAGAAAATTAGAACTCAAGATTTCTAAATTCTGAAATCTTAATGTCAACCACTGGATCAAAGCTTCCATGGCTCATTTCTAGTCGCAATAAGACGACTGTGCTACCACGTCATATCCATTTTATTCGATCTCAGCATTCCTTTCTTCCGTTCATGGAAGCTGTGCTTAAATTACCATAATGAAGGGAAGGACAATTTCAAAGAAATGGCCTGATCAAGGTCCTTTCATTTTCTTACAATTACAGATTGCATTAAAAGGATGTTTATGCGTAGTATTTGCACAGCTCCAAAATAACAAATTGTAGCAGATCTACACGATAAGTTTCGTGAGCTTTTAAAGTAAACATAATCAAACTAGATAGACGTAATAACATGCTGCACTCTGAAACATGCAAAGATCTTTGTCATCTGTGTTGCATGTTCAATGAGTAGGAAGCCTCACCCTCCAACCGTATTCTCTTCGTACCTTTTTCTTCTTCTTGGCTTCCAGCACATACCAACCTGTTCTCCTTGGCCTCCACAGAGCACCTTTTGTAAGGTTTAAATCCTGTCCGACGCACTTTCAGTTTTCCCGTAGTCAGTAGTCCCCCTTCCGTGATGTTTAAACATCTTAAACTCGAATTATTCTCCAATTCTTGATCAATGGCAGAATTCATGCACATCTTCCCATTGAGGTCTAGCAGATATCCCTCGTCACCTTTCTCATCTGCGTTATCCTTATTTTTCTCATTAGTGTTCTTTCCTTTATTCTTTGAATCATGTGGAGGAGAAAAGCTTTGTGGCAGTACTTCCCTGGAAAATAGAGCCTGAAAAGCCAGCCGGCCCTGCAAACAAAGTGAGCAAAACAAAAGCACATATGAAAAGGAAAAGCAAATAAAGTGACAGAGTCGAGCACAAAGAGGGGAATTTGAGTACCTCCTCAGAAACCTCCTTCCAAGAATCGCTTGTACTGCTGGAGCTTCTACTTCGTCGACCGCTAGAATCAGCAATAGGCTGACTTACAACAGGTTCCCTTAACTCTTCCTTTCCTTTCTCAAGCTTCTCCAAAGCATCTGTCTCTACTTCACTGCTCGAAGGTGTATTTGATCCACATGAAGAGCGGTCTACCCGTTTCCTACCCTTTGGCTTGTTTGAATCATTAACATCAGTCACTGCTGCACTATCAGTTTTTTTAGCAGTTGATTTATTACTTGAATTCAGACCTTTACTTTCCTCAGAATCTGACAATGACAAAGTCGGTGATTTTGAGGTTGAATGCTGCTCTTGCAGAGCTTCAGAAAATTCTGGTTCCAGATGTTTAGCATCCAAGGGAGGACCACTGATTTCTTCTCTTCTTTCAGTAATGTCAACTCTTGGTTGATTGGTAACTGCAGGAACTGCGGAGCCTGAAACAGGCACATAGTTTAAACCCATGTGAAATGGAGCACAAAGTGGCAAAAGCCCATGGGCTGTCCACCATGCAGTTGCAGCTGCCACTGTGGCCGCGGCAATTGATGTTATGCTTGGAGCTGCATTCATCTGTCTTGCTGTAAATCCTCCTGTACTTCCTCCAGGTGACTCCACAGGAGCTTCTGTGGTTGAGCATGGCCACAAACTAGCAGCAAAGCTTCCTGCAGCATGAGCCGTTGGATTTTGTAATAAAGCAGATACAATTAGATTTGAGAAGGTAGAGGACGCATGCAGGAATGAATGGTAATCTTCTTGATGGACTGGAGTCCAGATAGGATTGAAACCGACAAATGGCTGGCTAATGGAAAACCTGGATGCACTGCTCTGATGCTGAGATGTAGCAGATGAAGAAAGAGTAGAGAATATGTTTGAATTAACCCCACCGATCTCATGAAATGAGGATTCCTCATATGGCATATGGGCAGAAACATTCGGAGCATTCATTCTTAAGCTCCCATCAAGAATGTGCACCGCAACATGTCTGGGTTGGCTCTTCGGAGATTGTACACCATTTTTTGGCGAGGTGTCAATATTTTCAGATTGTTCCGGTACATTTCCTTTGTTTTGAGCCGGTTTATCATTTAAAGAGTGTGCATTTGCCCAATTTCTGCTGTTACAAGTGCCATTCTCCTCAAATGACTGTATGGTATAAAATTTGTCTGAATTCTGATTTGGTCCGGCTTCAACAGTAACATAGGATTCAATAGTTTCATCCCTATTGACCACCTCATTGAAAATTGGCACGAACTCCTTAAGGACAGACGATTTTCCTGAAGCCATTGTTGAGGAGCATGTGTTTGCTGAAGATGGGGAGATACCAGGAGATGCTTGGAGAAGGTTGAAACATTTATTGGATTCACCCTCATCATGATTTTCCTTAGCATCTTCAAACTTCTCACCCTCAGGTTTCTGACATAAATGCAGTAAATAGGAAAAAAATTCATAATGTCTGACAGGCAAATAAACCAATAAAACCCGAGATGATGATTTATAATTCAATAAATACTGAAAAGAGATAATACCGTGCAAAGTAAATACCTCAGCAGCTGGTTCTTTCTCCAGATCTAGTATGTGTTCAGCCTGGGGCAGAGAAGAACTTGGATTCCCTAATTTTCCATCCTTTGATTCCACCTGGGAAGTAGGCAGACCAATGCTCATCTTTCGAGGATATGGATTACATGGTTTCCTTTTGGGACGGGGAGGTGGAATTTCAATATCAAGAGCTTGTCCTATTGGGGTTCCTTTAGCAAGGGCTTCCTTCTCCAACTGCACAAGATTAGAAAGCAAAACTTTTAACTTACCCCCGTTTAGATGGAGAAGCATATTCGTGCGAATGGATGTACACATAGCAGCAATCTGATAATAGTGCTGAATTGAAGTTGAACATTCTGATAAACAATGTTAAATTGAAGTGGACCACATACCATTCAAATGAGATATTCTGACATTTAGCCTCAAGCCCGATAGGATGCAAGATTCTTATGAAAAATACCATGCAGTTAGCCTAGTTTAAATAATATTATAAATCGAGAATGTCAAAGTGGGGAACTCTGAACTGCATCATCATATAAAGACTCCTTGCGTCACCCTCATCACAATTTTGTATAAATACTAATCCTGAATTATTGAAGATATTAGATTTTTAATCAAAACATGTCGACTCCTGAACAAATTCAAATGTATTACCCCAATTCTTCATTGAATAAGGCACGTTGATAATTCAAAAATGACATGATCTTATTCAAAAAGCTCAACAAGAACAACCAAAGACATCTCATCTTTTCACCTCCAGATGGAAATTGGCCTTAGCTAATCCTTTTTCATCTTTCTTTTTTGTTTTTTTCCCTGAAAAATAAGTACTCGAGTTGCACGAGTATACACTAAATCAAACAGACAGACAGCAAACTCTCACTTCTAACCATCATAAATTGTGTGGTATCAATTGATAGTTCCAATTCACAATTCATAATATTGATAGTTCCTCTGGCTGGCTGCTGAGACCCTTGCTGAAAGGGGCTTTCAACCTCAAGTTATTAAATGGCAAGCCAAAAGTAAATCAGAATCTCAACACTTGTAGCTATGATGATTTACGGCATTATGATTTTCTTGGTATCTCTCTCTCAGGGCACCTAAAGCAATCTACAGCTCTCAGGGCACCAAAAATTGGAAAGAGTACTTCACATCTTAGGCTTAATTCTCAATCTAAGATCACCAAACTCAAAATCAAGGGGGCTGGTGTGACCAAGCTCATTTTGCCTTCACAACCAGCGGTTACCCACTTTCACTTCACACACATGCATTAACTGGCAAAAGGCCTGTTCCTCTAACTTGCTTGTTTCCAATTCTCACATGAAGAAGTGTGGTCCTATGAAATATAAAACAGGGAAATATAAATACCAAAAATGATTAATAAAAGGGGATTCTGCAACTGTAATCATTTCGTAGATACCACACAAGAAGTCGCATCGCAGTGTGAGAAACCAACATTTGATGGTTTCCTTTTTGGCCTTCTACAAAATTATCTTCTAAGAAAGTTCTAAAATCTCATTAACTTTTTAAGCATCATTCTCATAAATATTTATTCATCATAAACTTTTGAACCATAGTCCAGACGTCTAAAGCATAACAAACAATCACCGAGCTATAAGGCCTGTCAGTCACCTATATCAGTACAATCCTTTTATTCTTAAAGTACACTGTTCAAGTTCCATTAAACAGTTTTATTCCTAATCATCCAATCAGCACCATTGATCACCCTGATATAACTGTCTCCACTTCTACTTTCTTGCTTTCAACCCTTTTTCTTGACACCAATACAACAGTAAGTGCTGATGGCAAAATTACGTAGGGAAAAAAGAAAGCCTAAAGGACCACTTAACTATGCCTTTTTCAAATATTCTGAGACCAAACGAGGTTTTGTATAGCATTTTGCTATATGCCTAAAACGGATGGGTAGTTTAGTGACCAACATGTTTCTGCTCCAAATTGTATTGCTCAAATTCAGAGAGATGGGCCAAGAGTACGAACTTTACTACTAGAATAGTGTTTACTGCTTATAATACAAACATCTTCACATGTCCAATTGTTCAAAACTATGGATATTTAATAAGTTGAGGATACAAAGCCATTCAAAAATTTAAAAAAAAAAAAAAAAAAAGATCAAAGTTACAAGCGCAATTTTGAACTCAAAATGACCAAATATATTGAACATAATTTTGTAAGGATTAAGAGCTAGGTACTTGCTCAGTCATACACATCAAAAGCAACATTGTTCAAAACTATGGATACTTAATAAGTTGAGGATACAAACCCATTCAAACTTTAAAAAAAAAAAAAAATCAAAGTTACAAGCGCAATTTTGAACTCAAAATGACCAAATATATTGAACATACTTTTGTAAGGATTAAGAGCTAGGTAATTGCTCAGTCATACACATCAAAAGCAACATTAAGGATACAGCACTGCCTGTTTCCGAAATCTAAAATAGGTTTTTATAGTTAAATGAATTAGGCTAAATGAAAACCAATATTTAAACCATTAATCTTGATCCACTAAAAATGCTCCCTTTATTCGCATGATAAGAGGCAATTGAATTAGTCTAAATGAAAACCAATATTTATACCATTAATCTTGATCCACTAAAAATGCCCCCTTTATTCGCATGATAAGAGGCAATTGAAAGACTCGCGAATGCTAATTCAATGGGCTTAACGAAAAAGTACTTGTTAGAACCAGAGAGGACTCTCCAGTCAGCATTATACTTTTAAATGAGTTCGACATTTGAACAGCAAAGGTATACTGAAAACCTCGTAGGACATACAACTATGACTGTGAACCAAAATTAACATCACTACTTACACACATTTGGTATCTCCTTTTGTTGCTCATACACAGCCTTGGCATAATCCTTCAGTTGTAATTTGATTAAATGTGTGAAAGTTCTTACATATGCTCTTCATTTTACCTTGTTTTCCCATTTTGTCATTATAGTACTGCTCTTCTCCTTTGTCAAGCTCTCATCAAAAGTTTTAAGGTACGTAATTAGGGTTCGAGAATAGAAGACCACACCTTTTCTTACTTCACGTCCTCTCTGAACACGGATACCAGTGATGCACACATTCCTCAAACTTACATGAGTTACTAATTTGTCCTTTCCTGACGGTGTCAGCAACCAAAACTTTAGAAGTTTCCTAAATCACATTCTCCCAGGTAAATGTATGAATCATGTCAAGCCTGGTCTAATCATGCAATACATGGTTGTCATGGTGGGCCTTTCACACCCCAGTCCTTATGGGGAAAGGTGATATGTCACTCAAATGAAACCACAAAACTAACCTTCAAGGATGACATCAGTTTGTTTACGTTTAGGAAAAAAATACAAAATTCACAATGGTAATACACCTCAACCACTAACAAGAGAGTGCCCCAAGCACCAGTCATACAAGTTGAGAAATTAGGGGCATGGCACATTAAGGTACATAAAGTACATAAATCCTAATTTTCAAGCAAAAAGTCCACCAATGAAAATTCAGGATTGATGGTAGGTAGGTAGTCTTGAGACAGTCCAGCCCACAAAATATTGTTCCAAAGATAGTTCCAGAGTATGCCGACAGTGATTTCTTAAAATGGTCCAAAATCCGGGCATATCCCTACTTTGAGTCAGAGGAGATATTGCTGGTATGAAGTTGAGTGACTTGCATGGCTGCTGATTAGGGACTAAGTAGGATGAGGACAGAAACTGGAATACATAGAAGACCTTGGTGGGATGATTATGTAATTTTTCTTTCCATCTCCAATGAAGCAAGAGTTAGACTTATTCTATTTCTAAAACCTAAAAAATATATTTTACAGGCTTTGTTTGCCATTTTGTGATAAGATGTAAAAAATGTTGACTTTTCAGTTTTGATCATTAACTTTAACCTAAAACTTGATATATATATACATTAATTCAAAGGGATAAAATGGCCATTTCAAAACCATATGCAATTTATGTGGTACAACACTAAGCCACAGGAGGGTTATAGGTTATCAACCCTAGCTATAACCATCAAAAGATTGAAAATGGAAGATCACAGAGGCCAGAAAAGACAAAATATGCAGGCAGTCTCAATTCAGAAGTTGGATCCTATATAATCTGTAATCAACAACATTTGGACACCCAATAAACTCAAGTTCCTAGGCAGAGTGGAAATAAATGCTACATATATCTAAAACAACAAATAGATACACGTTGGATAAGTACACAAACAATCTACTTCTTTAGGTTGCATAGGTTTCGTTGTGCCTATGCATAAGATGATAAAGAACCTCAACTTCAAAACAACACCAAATAATTTCCTGCATAGCTACAACCAACTTCCCTTATATTATACTTTACTATATTGAGAACTTTCAGATTGCTAATATGGATGAAAATTTTTTCCGAGCGAAGTATAACTACAACATTTTAAGAAACAATTGTAACATTTTCTTCACTGATATTATAAAACACAACAATATGAACGGTTGATCTATGCTAATCAACAAGAAATAAAAGATAAAATAGTACTGCAACATGATATCAAAAGACAGTAAATCACCAATGGATTTAATTCCTTGACAATTTTCTTTGACCACACTTAATGAATATTACATTATGGAACTTGCAACACTTTCTTTGTGGCAATTCATTATAAGGCAAAGCATTACAGCCTCAAAAAAAAAAGAAAAAGAAAAAAAGCAAACCATTATGATCAATTTAGCTCATCAAATTTTCAACAAAAGAAGAAGGTAAACTAGTAGTACTGCAACATGGAATAAAAAGAGAACAGATCATCTTGATTCCTTAACAGTTTTGTCCGTATACATGTTATGGATATTGCACTATTGAACCTGTAAACTTTAGTTGGTTTGCCAACTAATTAAGCCAAGCACAACAGCATTCAATGTTCATTCAAATTTTGAGTCGGACTTGAGCTTGGTCGAGCAGGTGGCAGAGGTTTCAAAAGATGGGCCCTAGAATGTAATATGACTGAAGGAAGTAGTGAGAAGTGATATTTGCTGCGAACAAGAACTTTTAGCTAAACTTGACTGATAGCCATCCCGGTACAGAATCAAGGAGATCAATACACCAAACACCAGCAATTGTGTTGTGTGCAGTTTTCCAACTACAATGAGAATATTGACAAAGCTAATTAACAATACAATCCTTTCAACCTTCTCTTCTTCTCATTCATGAGTGAGGACAGTTTGAAAGCAAGGCAATGAACAAATAACTAC
Organism: Coffea arabica; assembly: GCF_036785885.1. Lineage (NCBI taxonomy): Eukaryota > Viridiplantae > Streptophyta > Magnoliopsida > Gentianales > Rubiaceae > Coffea > Coffea arabica. Next base: position 77,176,780 of record NC_092313.1, read on the forward strand.
CGATTTGAAAGAACCAGCCTTACACATCGTAACATTGTGCTAATAGCTTGCAATGAAAAGCAGCTTCATGATGAACAATGCTGATGCATGACAGCAGACACTTACTACTTTGGTTTAATTGATGGTTATCAAAAAATATGCAATTTACAAAGAAAATTCCTATTCTGTCTTTAATACCACTTAATTACCATGTTTTTTTTTTGGTCTTCTTCTTTCTTTATTTTTCAAATTCTTGGCAACCAAAATGGAAAATTTCTCCAAAGTGTACCCCCTAAAATCAGCCCTTAGACCTAGTGACCTCTTACCATCAGTAATACCTCCTCTTGAATGAGGCCAACAATTTTGACACTACACTATAAGCTTTAGGCACTTCACAACTATAATTCCTCAACCAATATGATAGAAACACTTACAAGAGTGGATTCTCCAAGAATTTAAATGCCAAAACCACACTAATTACATAATAAACAAGGCAACTTGCATAATTATGACAAAACTTTAACTAGATTATTACATGACTTACACAGGGACAACTAAATTTAGAACTGTAGCAAGGTACAGACTCAAACAACCGGAACATAGTTGTTAATCAGGTATGATGGGATGCAGGTATCTGTTAATCAGCTTGGGTATGATGGGATGAGTAACATAAGTGATAGCTAAAACACTGAGCACTCAGTCCCCTTCACTTCCAATCAACAATCTGGACAAATCTCATTTCCTGGATGCTCACTTATTTTAGAAGCAATCAGTTGCAAGATATAATGATCTTAAAATATACAGTCCTAGAAAGCTGACTGCTTAGACATCATTCTAATTATGGTTAGTTTCTAATTTTTAAGTTTAATAAATGTGATAGTCATCTTAACTGGACTTAGGTTCCAGGAACTGCTCATCAACTCTTAGAGCAAATCAGTGGACTCTTCCTTTGTGAGTATTTGTCTGCCACTCAAAGGCCGTAAGAACCTATATTTAACACCTTGAAGACCAGTAATTTTCCCACTTGATGTAGCAAAACCTAAGAATGTGGGACCTAAAAACCTTTAACAATATCATGCATTATCAGTTAATTAAGTAAACATTGTTCTTCAAATCCCCCTTTTCCCTTCCCGCTTCTAGAAAAGCACCCCTCCCCTGCTAAAATAATTTTTAAATAAAACAACATAAACATTGATAATCAACAATATGTGAACGTAAAATTTCAAAAACAATCTAAGGCTACCCATCTCTCTATTCCTTATTTATAAGCTCTTTCTTTTAGAGCGTTACAGATCTTAAATTCCAGCTTCCATATTTGACATGGAAGAAATTGCACTTCTTGAACCACACAGCTGTTCTAACATACTTTAGAAAGCAAGAAAATCAAACTTGTAGAAACACCTCAACCACTTCTAGAAGGTTGCCATCTATATAACATAGTAAACTAATAAAAGAACAACCACTAGCTTGCTTGCTTGGTTCTTCTGCAGTAGTAAAATCAAGTAAAAGGAATTTTATTATTTTCCATCATATTTCAAGACTTTCTCCTCACATTACTAATGACTTGCTAACAACAAGTTTCACACAACTTCATGAAAAGGATTCAGTGCTATACAGAACTTTCCTTCGAACAATTGTTACCCAATATGTAGTTGACAGACTGGAATACTCAGACATCCCTTTCTACATTCCTTTTCTTCAGAGAAAAAAATTACATTTGTTGTTGTGATACTCAGGTAAGCTTGCTGGTTAAAAGTCAAAACTTCTTCAATAGCAAGAACCTCTTCCCACACAACCACCCACACCCCCCCCCCCCAACAAAAAAAACACACACACAAACACAAGGATTTTCAAGCTACAATCCCTTCCAATGCCATCCAACTGACATGAACTAAAATTCATGTTTCAAATAACTTGACAGCATTGAAAATCCTATGGATTGGATTAACTCACAGAACTCAAAAAGCTACCACAGGCAATGGTTTAGTCAGATTGTAATAGGTTTTTCATCAAATACCATGTCAGTCTCCTAATTGTGGTTGTACCAACTGCTGCAGCAACTTGGTGTTGAAGAAACTTTGTTATACTAAACAAAGACATTTAATTGGAGAGCTGCCTTAGCTAATTGTCAATACAAGACAAACACTCATTATTCTTCAGTTAATATTTTATAATGTCCTAGGCTGTATTCATTATTCTGCAGTGGCTGATGCCCATAAAAAAAAAAAGAGGAAAAAGAGAGAACACGTAAGGACACATAAGGATTTTCAGCGCTACAATCTCTTCCGATGCCATCCAACTGAGATGCACTAAAATTCATGTTTCAAATAACTTCACAGCATTAAAAATTCATCCTACAGATTGGATTAACTCACAGAGCTCAAAAAGCTACTACAGATATAGGTCTAGTCAAATTGCTATAGGTGTTTCATCAAATACCATGTCAGCCTCTTAATTGTGGTTGTAACACACTACTGCAGTAACTTGATGCTGAAGAAACTTTGTTGTACTAAACAAAGACATTTAATTGTAGCTGTCTTAGCTAATTGTCAATACAAGATAAACACTCATTATTCTTCAGTTAAGTTTTTATACAATAAGCTGTTTTAGCCAATTGTCAATACATGAAAAACACTCATTTAATTGTAGCTCTTTTAATTATTCTGCAGTGGCTGATGCGCAGGGATAAATACCTCATCACAGCTGCTCTATCTTGATTCCGAATTGGATTACATGACACGTTATCTACCAAGAGTTAAATGGTCTAGCCTGAACATGTATCATTCTATTTCCATTTCACTTAAGTTTTTTTAAGTATCTTTACTCTGAATTAGATTTTGATTACCGAAGCCTTATACACCAAATTTTTTGGGTATAAAAAAAAAAAAAAAAAACTCTTCAAACATATACATGAATATGTTTCCTCATATTTCCACTCCTGTTCAACAAGTAATAAAATGGCATGACAAAACATAAATTTGTTCAAACTGAAGGATTTTTATTTTTATTTTTTGACAAGGGAACCCGCAGCCGCTACCCGAGAGTGCGCACTAGGTAAACTCCGCCCCGGGCAATAGCCCACAAACCGAAGGATTGTTTCTGGCATTACAGAATAATGCCTCAAAGTTATTGATAATTGATAAAAATATGGATTAATCTTCAATATGCTGACAGTATGTACATTATCACCGTTGGATGCATGGCAACAAATCTGAAATTGAATTTGAAATCTAAAATTTGCATATGTGCCAAGCATCCAACAATGATAGTGTATACACTGTCAATGTGTGTAAGATTAACTCTAAAAATATGCATGGATCTAAGCCATGTAGGCTAGAAACATCTCCAAAATGCAAAAACATATTAGGTGAAGCAAAGGAACACTATGAAATACGGGAATAGTGCTGAAATCATTGAGGTATGTTTTAGGAAAAACACACAAAATAATAGATCTGGTGCTTGGCCGTAGGAAGTGTTCAAAGGAGATCCAGCAAAATTCAAAAAAAAACACACACACACACATTTAAGGATGCTTTCTTTTTTGCCCATCTGGCTTTGGAGGGGAAAATGAGAGTTATGCCAAACAATGAATAGTTGAAATATGACAAAAGAAGATAGTGAAGACTGTGAAATATTCCAAAGGAACACTATAAAATATGAGTATAGCGCTGAAATCATTGAGGCATGTTTTAGGAAAGCCACTCAAAAAATAATAGATCTGGTGCTTGGCTGTAGGAAGTGGTCAAAGGAGGTCCAATAAACTTTTTTAAAAATTTTTTAAAAAAAACACACATTTATGGATGCTTTTGTGCTTTGCCCATATGGCTTTGGAGGGGAAAATGAGAGATATGCCTAAGGATGAATAATTGAAATATGACAAAAGAAGATGGTAAAGATTGCATGAATGTGAAATTCCAACTCAAATAAAGAGACTTAAAATGTGTACCTCGTTAAATGTTATCTGCAATAAAAAGTAGGTTGAAGATGATATATTTCCGCATTTTATTTACAAAAATTCCTTCAGAAACATTTTATAGCACATTATACCCTTGTAGGTATCAACAATTTATGTAAGAAATCTAACTTTTTTCCGTCTAATCTACCAAAATTTACAAAAATTTGTGTGCTTGTTCACTCTTTAAACTTATTCTCCCATGTTGGTAAGGATGTTATACATGCATTAGACCTTGTAAAGCACGTTGACCAGAGATACCCTATAAGATAACTCTGAGTTCTGGATTATTCATTTTTGCCACAGTCAGGTGATTTAGTCTAACCATCAAGTACTTTTGACCATTGTTCCTTTACTACAGGTAGCACTGGAATAACTCTGGCCCAAACATGGGAAATGGAGAAAATGCGTCACAAAATGAAAGTGCAATAAGAAGGAAGGCATAAACCCACCTATTCTGATCTGAAGTGCAATCGGTCAATTCTTCCATACAAACCTAAAGAACTCTTATCTTTTTCACGTATGCATGTTTATGCTGAAGAGGTAATATATAATGGATTAACTACATAAATTAATATAAATATCCAGCAATCATAATTGCTGCACTCTTCATTTATACAGAATTATCACTAAAGATGAGTACAACTATAACAAACCATCTTTTATTTTCAAGAACGATAACATTCACTTACATTATGAATTTGAAGCAAACTTATATTTAATTCTCAAAATTAGAAGATTTACAGATTTATAAGTAGATCAGATTGCTTTACCAAAGTTTTGCTTTCATACACAATCACGAAGCTATTTCTCCATTAACCAATATGATTCCTGAATAATGGATAAAATGGAGAATTTGGAAAACACTCAATACTAGATGGCCTTTTCATGGCACTACTCATGCTCAGGCCCTAGAAGTTGCAATATTATTTAGTTCAGAACAGAAAAATGTTATAGCAAGGTTAGCTCTTAATGTCCACTGCAGTTTTACTGGCAAATGCAGTTCATGATCCCCAGGGTAAAAGTAGCACACAAGAAAATTTGCGAAACTTAAAATGAAAATTAATAGAACTTCCATGGGTGAGCAAATGGTGAAATGAAATCCATGGCAAATAAGCTTCCAATGTGATACGGCCTAAGAAAAGGAACAGGTAAAGCGACCCTCAGACAAGCATAGAATAAGAAGGTAGTGCTTGACCTTTGTAAAGAATTTCTGTGCATGACTTCTGATCTGCACAGCAGTCTTTGTTCCTATATGTTCTGCAAACCACCAGATAGAAAACAACAAAAAAGAAAAAGGAGCAAGAACAGTTGTCTAAGTAAGAGCAAGTATTATACATCGGAAGGAGCACATGGCATGATACTCCAACAAGAAAAGATGAGAAGAATTTTAAGGGAAACCACAAAAGTAGCAACCTTGAAAAACATAAAAAGAAAGCAATCAAATGAGAGAGAGAGAGCCCAGATGGAGATATCAACTGTGATAAAGCATCAAAAGGAAGGAGATTGGTAACCTTCTATACGCTGCCAAGCACGTCCGTACAGCTTCAAGGCTTCTAGGAACCTATTATGCTCCTCCTCGGTCCACCGCTCACGTTGCTTAGTTATAGTGTAAGGCTTCCTGGCCTGGAAGAGAGGGAGAGGCAGCAAAATTGAGGTGGCTGGACCAGTGAGGATGAAGCACCTAGCTGGTCACAATTAAAAAATGTAAGAAAGGTGGGGGGTTGGGGAGAGAGGGAGCTTATGTGTACTTTAATTATCAGTTCTTCTCCAGAGGAGTAAGTGTCCATCTACACTGAGAGGACCAGAGGGTGGCTATGTCGTCGGCTAACGCTGCTTTAAATCCTCTCGGACGAGCAAGGGATAGAAAAGGAGCTTTCTTTCATCTGCGGCCACATCATCAAACAGCAGAAAAATCTTGTGGGCCGTGGTGGTTATGGTGGTGGTGGAGGGCGATACCTGGTAAGTAGTCAATAGTAGAGGTACTGCAAAAGAGAAGAAGCAGTAACCACAGAATTCGATGCGGATCCGCCTCTGTTACCCAAAATAATACTTAGCACTCAAGTCAAAACTCAACCAAAAGACTAATTGATACTACTTAGGTAGGAACACTGGTATTAGAATAAAGAATACACTGGACCAACTAACTACTAGTAGTAGCATTTCGGATACAGTAGAAACAGAACATATCTTTTACTACTTTCTTTTTATTCTTTGGGGTTTATCGAATTTGCAGTTAAATCAGAATCCAGCCATCACATAGAGGGAGAGACAGAGCATGAAGAAAATTCCTTATCCAGAATCCTCACCAAAACGAACCGCATGATGCCTAAACCTTTCATGTGAGGAGAAAAGGAAAAAAAAGGAAAGAAGGTTCAATCAGTACTCATCTATTAAGTCAAGAAATGAAGAAATAATAGCAACTTAAAAGACAAAGCCATCTTCCACAACCACCTGCTTTTCATGGATAAAAAAGAAAAAAAATGAGATTTGGTTTGGTTTGAGTACCTCGGGAGATATCCACAAACTGTACAAGTTTTGCTTCGAGTCAGACCATACATGAGAGGGAACTCACCCCACACTCATCATCATCATCATCCTTTAATTCAGCACAATGATGGATCGGAATCTAAGGAAACTACAACTCCCGGAAAGAAAAAAAAAACACACACACACACCCACACACAATAGCTGGCACTACAGCCAAAATGGATATAGAGAGAGAGCAAGAGAAAAAGAAGGGAACCCTAGCTAAGAGCAGAGAATAAAACACGGATGACTGATCTTCAAGAACAGAAGAAAGAAGAAGAGACTGGAAGCCGGACTGGAGAAGGAAGGTGAGGAGACTGGAGAGAAGAACCGGGTTTTGGCCAAATTGAGAACCTAGGGTTGTGTTTGGATTGCATTTTCCGTCATTTTTCATGGAAAAATTACTGTAACGATTTGATATATGTGAGGGAAAAAGGTGATAGGAAAATGTGATCACGGAAAACGATAATATTTTCCGACGAAAACCTTCAATCCAAGCAAGGCTTTAAAAACTGGCAACGGGCCTTTTTTCACATTCACTTTTTTCTTTTTCTTTTTTTAACGTGTCTGGAAAAATCTGAGCCACTAGTAGCATTGGTGCGGATTTAATTTTCAAGAAATAGGAAAATGGGAGGGGAATTATTTGAGGCTGTAAAGTAAGGAAGCAGTGGGGGGAGAAGTAGGGGTTTCGGATGACTCCATGTGGCAGGGAATTAGTGGCTGGTTGTCTGCTCCAGCTGCCCCCACTCCCTTGCACTTTTGGGAATACAGACAGAGACGACGCGCACTGGATTGGACGTCACCCCCACACTTCCTCTTGCCTCCTCCCAGTGCCATACATTCATCGTACCCAGCAGGCCTTGCGCCGGTCTTCACCACAAACTCCGTGCTGCGAACATCACGCGCCAAGTTTAAAAGTGCACTCAACGGGACCCACTATAAACCAGCCCTCCCCACGTGGCCTTTTCCACAATTGTAACTCCACGTCCCGTCAAGTGAGTACGGACACGTCCTCAATCTTGTTGGGGGGCTAGGGGTTACATTAAAAAAAAACCACAAAAAAAGAACCTCCCCCCCCCCCCCCACACCCCAAAAAGGAGCACAACAACGAAAGTGACAACTACAACGGATTTGGCAGCAAACCCAGCCCCCAAAAGAATTGCTCCCCTTTAGTCCCTTGAAGCGCTGAATGGACTTGGTTTGAGTGGTTGGGTTGGACTGGACTCCCATCGTAATCAGATCACTTTAAACTTTACCCATCCCGAGCAACCCAACCCAAGTTTCATTTCCATATTTCTTTGTCTTTCAAATTTCTTGCCATCCATCATCTAGCCCCCTTTTTTTTTATACGAAAGAAAAAGCATTAATCATTTTTTTGCCATCCATCATCTAGCTTTCACCTTAACCTCTACTTCAATTTTTTTGGCTTGCTTAATTTTTTTTTATTGCTGTCGTGGACAGCTTCCCTTCAACTTTCATTTTGACTTTTTTAATTATGAATTGATGATGACAATAACGTGTGCAAAAATTTTTCAATTTTTGTTCCTTCCTTCCCTTTTTTTTATAGATGCTTTTCTATCTTCTTTTTGTTGTTTTGTTACAACAACGAGGTACATATTCTTATATTCTACCACATTTTTCATGATGGATATCTAGAGCCCATACCTCAAGTTGAAAGTTGAGGAGAGTGATGAGGGATGAGAAGCAGCAATATCAGAAATTTTGCTAAACACTAAGCTTGTACGATATCTCCCGTGGATTAATGGATTAACAGCTTGGATGTTTAAAGCTACCTGCGAGTCAGAAACCAGTTCTGTATAGTTTTGTCCTTGAAGTCCTACAACTGTCGTCCCTGAATCACGGGGTTTCCATAAAGAGCAAGTATGCTCAGTAGCTTTTATTCCTTGCATGTATTTAAGAACAATTTATTCCGTACTAAAATCTCTACAAAATATGCCTTTGACCCAAAATTTAGGTACCGATTAAAAATTTAGAAGATGCAGCTCGTGCAAGGGGAGTTCCATTTGACAGGGTGCACGGAGCACATGCATTTGAATATCCAGGAAGGGACCCCAGATTCAATTAAGGTATTCAATAAGGCAATGATCAACCACACAACTATCATCATAAACAGAATCCTTGAACGATATAAAGGTTTCGAGCACTTCAAAACTTTGGTAGATGTTGGTGGTGGTCTCAGAATTACCCTCGGTGTTATCACAACTAAATACCCTAGTCTCAAAGGTATTAATTTTGATTTGCCATACGTTATACAGCGCGCACCAACCTATCTTGGTATGGTTTTGGCTTTTTTCCATTTCTTGCTCACCTCTGTTTTCCATTTAGCTTCATTGCCAACTAAGTAACAAATGCAAGATAGCACGAGAAGAACAAATATTGAAACAAATGCTGCGTCCTTTTGCATAAACTCTATGGAAATGCTGAACGAATAACTTAGTTTTGGGGAAGAAAGGCACTTATTTTTTATAATGCAAGATAACTTATTTTTTATAATAAAAGTAGAAAATAATGTAATACATCATTTGTCCAAATATAATAATTCCAATTTCACACAAGTTAAACAAATTCATTTAGGATTAAGTGGTTAATACCTTTGGAAAAAAAAGAATAACTTAGTTTAGTTGGATAAAATATTTTTTATATTTATTAATTTTTTTTTAATTCGTAAACGGGTTATTAGGTCAACCACAGGTTGATCCGAATTTGACCTGTTTTCTTTTCGGGTTCATCGGGTTCGATCCGATTCTAATCCGAACTCGTGAAATCTCAATCCAAACCCATTAATTTCGTGTTAAATTCGTATCGCATTTTCAGGTCGTGTCGAAAATTGCTTTCCCTAATAGTTCCATTGAGAGGTCACCATTCTCAGTGATTTATTTGAAACTTCCGTGTCACGCGGTTGAGTTGGCCAAGTTATTTAATGTTTCAAGATAGTTTCAGGATACAGTGTAGCAGCTGGTAATATGGCCAAGGATGTGCAAGATATTCAAGAAGTTGTCAGGCAGAAGCTGGAATCGATGAATAATAAGTTCAAAGTAGCAGCTGATAAGCATCGTCGAACGACCATGATCGAGGTAGGTGATATGGTGATGGTGTACTTGAGACGCGAGCGCTTCCCAGTTGGTACTTATGGCAAGCTACAACCACGAAAATATGGTCCCGACAAAATTCTACATCACATTAATTTGAATGCCTATATGGTGGACTTACCTGAAGAGCAAATTATCTGGCTGGCCACTAAACTTTTGCAATCGTCGAGTTTTGGTCACTCAATTATTAAAAGTCTGGTTTTGACCATTAAAATGTATAAAATTGAGACTCAAGGCCATTCTGTTAGATTTAATCGTTAAGTTGCCCGGTCTGTCTGATCGGGCAATTTCCAAAACTAAAGGTAGGGTCAATTTAGGAAGTTCAACATACATCTTCTTCTTTAGGGCAAGTTCCTCAAGCCCAGAAGCATTGGTGATTGAAGTGGGAAAGTTTCCAGAGAAATTGTTTCCTAACAACTAATAGTTTCAGATTTGGTAGGGTGAGATCCACGTCAATTGGGAGATTGCCATGGAAGTCATGGTATGGAACTCCAAGTAGTCCTTCCTGCAACAGAGTCAAAGCTGCGGTAATGCTGACTCTCCTGGTCAATAGGGCTATTCAAACCAATCCACCCTAAGCTGTTACAGAAGGAGCTGCAGATCTGATCCTAGAAGCTCCACCAGTTGCCGGTACTATTTCATCAGCTGTGGGATGCTTAGACGGTACTAGTGCTTGAGTAAGCGGTGCTCCCTTTCTCCTTGCAATTACCGCTGCAGAATAGTCATTCCTAGAAGAAGCTGTTTTCAAATTCAAATAGGTTGCTTTTAGAATAGGCTCTTTGAAAGATAACTGAATGCGCTTAGTCCCCTGGGGATTGGTCTGCACTCAGGGGCTCTTTTTAGCACTAACTGGCTTGGGAAGATAGCAAGAAGTCTGAGCCTTCATATCCATTTTGAGAGACGCCTCAGTGGATTGAATCCCCGTTCATTCGAGAAATAATTGAACCAATCTTTTCAAAAGCCCCATCTCCAGAGGCAAACTTCCCTCCAGATTGTTGAAGTCAATGCCGAGTCCGATCAATGATGATGATAAGTTCCCAATGGGAGAGGGAATCTCTCCCGTCAGATTGTTTTTGGTAAAATATAATCCTTTAAGCTTCTTCAAATTGCTTAGCTGATCGATTGGAATCTTCCCTTCTAGCTTGTTACTGGTTAGGTCAATAGCTATCATTTCTGCGCAGTAGCTCAGATTTTCTAGGATTTTTCCACCGAGTGCATTACTCGACAAGTTCAAGACTCTTAGCATGAGGAGGCGACCGAATTCTTGGGGAATCCCACCATGGAATTGATTCTCCCCAAATTGGATGAACCTCATGAAGCTTAGGTCCCGTTTGGATTGCATTTTCCGTCATTTTTCATGGAAAAATTACTGTAGCGATTTGATGTATGTGAGGAAAAAAGGTAATAGGGAAATATGTTCACGGAAAATGACGAAATTTTTCTACGGAAAACAGCAATCCAAGCAAGGCATTAGATTTCCGACCTGAGGAGATATAGCTCCAGACAACTGCTTACTCCTCAGAGTCAAGGCAATGACCCTTTGGTGTCGAGTACCACAAGTGACTCCTTCCCACCGGCAATGGTGTTGTGAGTGGTTCCAGGAATCACCAAGAGCCGTTTTTGTTCATTTCTCAAATGTTTGATGTTTGGGTTTAAGCAAAAACAAAAGGAAGACGAAGAACAGATGCATAGGAGAGGAAGAAAAGGTGCAAGTGCTATTTTTAACTTCCTAAATTGACCCTGCGTTTTGTCTTGGAAATCGCGCGGACAGACAGATCGATGAATTTAACGACTAAATCTAACAGAATAGCCTCGAGTCTTAATTTTATACATTATAGTGGCCAAAACCAGACTTTTAATAGTTGAGTGACCAAAACTCCCCGATTGCAAAAGTTTAATAGCCAGCCGGATAATTTGCTCCTTACCTGAATCACTAGGCATTTCTCGAACCTTCAATCTTGCAAACTTGTCCCGATACCGTTCATTGAATCTGCCTCTGTATCTAGATATACCTGCTAACTCGAGGATGAGTTTTCAGCAGGTGGGTGGGACTGATGTAAAGCAAGTTGAGGATAATTTCTGGGGCAAGAATGATCGCGCGAACAGTCGCACGAAGTAAGTTAATAACATAATTGAATAGTTGAAACTACAGTCCAAAAGACTTTCTTTGTTACAACATGCCCACAACTCATGTCGAAAAGTCTGTCCAGTTGATCGAAGACTTCTTTCCATATGGTGTGCCCACACCTTATATCAAAGAGTTTTCTGCCTAAAACAAAATCACCGTTTTTTAAATTTTTATGCTATTTTTTCTTCTTTTATTTTGGAAAATTTGATGTAGCTTATAAATAGGCATACTTTAAAAAAAAATTTAACAGCCTTTTATTATTTTTATCAAACTTTGTTGGATTTCACCAATAAACTTAAAAGTTTTATCTCATTTTTTGAATTTTTGATTCAAATTAAGAAAATAGTTCGAGTGACTTTTTTCTTTAAATTATACTTTCCGTGTCATCAACAAATGGAAAACCAAAACCGTCCCCATGCCAGCCAGACTCTGGCGTCCTCCCATCCAATAAAACGCATAAGATGGCTATCCAACAGCCATGTCAGCACTGCACTATCCAGATGGATCAGCGAACGAGTGGTCGTCCAGCAACCGCCCTGCCTTCACTTGGAGAGTGCTTTTGATTTTCCTAGGCGGAGGAAAATATCAGACCCGCCAATCCCCATTGAGTGAATTTCCGGAGGTGAAGGGGGGTGGAGGAATAAAGCATCAACAAAAAGCATCCTCTAAGCTCTCTCAAGTTCATTCTTCTCTCGTCCGAGTCTCGAGGGGTTGATCAGAGGGAAGAAGCAATGGCCTCAACTACCACTTCCACCCCACTTTCTCTCTCCGCTTCTTCCACCCTCATCGAAGCCAAGGCTTCTCGCCAGCCATCAAATCCGGCATCCCAATGTGTGACCTTACCCGCACTGGCTCCGCCTCTTCAGTCTCAATGTCGCGCTGCAAAGACAACTGCCTATTGTGAGTAGCTAAGCTTTTAATCCGTCTTCCACTCTTTTGCTTACTATACTTAAATTATCTGTCTTTTTTTGGAGTTAGCCATATATCTCAGTTTTAGCATCTTAATCAATCAGATATCTACTCATTTCTGCTGTCACTTGCCTGTTTTTCTCAGGCAGAAAGATTGCCCGGAATGTTGTGGCTATGGCTACCGGAGAGGCACCATCTGAGGTTGCAGCCACTGAGCTTCCGGAAATTGTCAAAACAATCCAAGAAGCTGTAAGGATTTATCCTTGTTATGTTATATACATGGCCTGCTGATTTTGTCCAAATAAGTTGTCCTCTTACTTAAGCTTCCAAGACGCTCTCAATTTGCCGCTGCATTATTCTTCTTTTCGTTCTTCAGTGGGACAAGGTTGAAGACAAGTATGCTGTCAGTTCTCTGGCGTTAGCTCTCCTTGTTGCGCTTTGCGGATCCACTGGATTGGTTTCGGTGAGGACTTTTCTAGCATGTATACTACTAGTGGTATTTGAAATCTATATTAATCGATGAATCACGCTATTTGAAAACTCATCCGAATAACTCAAATTATTTGTGGGCAAAATGGATATGGCTTGCGAGTTGTTGCAGGCAATTGACAGGCTTCCATTGATTCCCGGTGTACTTGAGCTTGTGGGCATCGGTTACACTACTGTAAGTCGAATTCTTTATCCGCCACTCTTCCTGAGATTGAGCATTTATAGCCCGAATTGTCCTCCTTTCTCGGGATTAAAGTCTACAACTACTGTTAATACTTAACACTAGTACACCGCCTGCTGAAAATCAATCAATCATCTGCTTGGCTGGTCTTTTACAATAAGGCATATACTATGTAAAATCTATCCGGGTAGCAACAGAATGAACTAAACTTCCCGCGCTCTTTTGTCTTTGACTGCAGTATTTCGTGTACAAAAACCTCGTTTTTAAGCCAGACAGGTATGGTCTCTCCTGCAACTTAGGTCTAACAGAATTCCCTGCTGTATGACTATAAATTGCTTTGTCTTGGCTTATGAAATTTCAGGGAAGCCCTGGTTAAAAAGATCAAAGACACCTACGAGGACATAATTGGGACCAGCTGAAAGTACACTGGAGTAGAAAGATGCTAATGGAGGGGTTTATTCAGACTCCATTGATCTTCTCTTTTATCTTGCTGTATATTGTAATCCTTCCTCTTTTTGTTACTCTGAAATTTTTAAACCCATTTAGCTCTGTAAGTGAACATAATCTTTCTTTTTCTGTTAGCACATCTAACCTTGAGTCAAAATGATTTTAATGGGCTACATCATAGACATACGTATATATCTGAATAATGTAATTTCCCTAAAGATCTATCCATATATATATATATATATATATCCCTTAAAAAATTGTATTAGTGTAGTTGGATAAATCCCTTGTCATGGCTGCGTGCAATTGCATGGAAACCACACCCAGGTTAAACGGATGTCCACAGGCAACTACAAGCGATGGCAACCCGCTATACATGCATGAGCTTGCGTTCTTGTACTACTTTTCAGTTTGCGTTCTTGACACTAGGTTAGTAGACTTGGTTGTCAATGACAGTTTTTATATTCCGAAACAGAACAATTTATAACCATATTCTTACGAGGTCAATGTTACTTCCAAAACCCACCAGATTTTTTCCCCCTGGTTGTAGATGTCGCTACAACTAACAAACAATCAACATACAACGTCAAGGTTTTAAAGTACGATGCGCACCATGAATTAGTCATCTACTTAATAGAACTCTATGACCCACAAGTTACATACAAAACATTCTACACTTATACCTTTAAACACAGCTCCAGTAGCCACGGCAAGAAACTCCGGTCCAGATCTCTCTTTCCCTCCCCGATATTGATTCATCATTATAAGATCAGCTTGACGCGTGCAATAGTATCAGGAATCACGGGGATAGAGATGTAATCGAGCCGAGTCGAGCTCGAGTAGTGCTATACTCGAGCTCGACTCGACTCATATATCCCTAGGCTCGAGCTCGATCGAGTCAAAAAAATTTATACTCGAAACTCGACTCGATGTACTCGCTCTAAGCTCGAAACTCGATTCGATAAGGCTCGATAACGAAAGGTATTTTGTAAATTCCATATAACTTATACCCATAATGGTCATTTTATAATTATAATATATATATTATTTAAATTATAAATATATTATTTAAATAACCCCGGCTCGACGAGCCTCGAGCCGGGGATTTTTGACTCGAAACTCGACTCGATTTTCATTCGAGCTACTCGAAACTCGGCTCGAACTCGGGTGGTCAACCCGAGTTCGAGCCAAGTCGTTGACCAAGCTACTCGCGAGTAGCTCGCGAGTAGCTTGGCTCGCGTACACCTCTACACGGGGAGAATCGCGCCAACGACTATTACAATTCCATTGTCTGATAGAGCCTTGTAACAATTTGTTAAGCAACTTCACGCACTGACCATCATCCCAGTCATGAAGGTAGTCTGCCAGTATTCCGGACAAAAGTAACTCCTTTTACAAAGCATCACAAGAAGAGGAAGAGGATAAGAACATAGGAGTATTGATGCTAAATGTGGACGGGGTATCTGCAAGGGCAGTGGACAAGTCTTCATGCACACACCCTTGAGTGTAATTTAAACAAAATCTAAGCTAGTGTTGTGGTTATATTACGGAGGCATCTTTGAATTAATTAAAAGTGGTCAAAAAGCAACTCAAACGAGAAGTTGGGTACGTTATTAAATTGAGAAGATCAGCAGAATTTTGAATTCAAACAAAATTTGCTATCTTTATTGTGTCAATAATGCAACTGAAATTGACAATTGCAAAAAAACCAAAACTAATCCTCTCTCTAAAACCACCACCTAATTGCACTTTCCAAATGAACCTAAGAAAAATACAATTGTGTAGAAAGATTTCAGGTAGAGTCTATTCAATTTTGTGCTGAATTCATGCAAGTTAGTTGAGTTGTGATACGATGGAGGGTTTTGGACAAAACCCAAGTCAGGAGGAGATTATCTATAGGTTTTTAAATCATAAGGAGGCTGCGTAGTAATACACTAAATCAAAGGAGAGTAAAAGGTAATTTACCCCCAAGAAAAAGGCACATAATGGTTTACAAGATGGCTGAAGTAGGAATGGAGACGGGAACAAATGCTGTCGAGAGATATATGGGGTGAGAGAAATTGTTCTCCCGTCAGTCACTTTAGATGGGGTGGGGGCTTAAAACAATACTCTCACCCAATCCTCCCCTTCTCTTGGTACAATATCCTGCCTATTCAATAATATAGGTGGCGTTTGGTAAGAGAGTTTCGGAATGGAGAATTGGAATAAACTCCATAATTATTATTTAGAGTATTATTATCGAAATTGAAATTTTGAAATTATATTTAAAAATTTGAAATTCCTCAATTCCCTAGTAACTTGGAGGGTTTTGGACAAAACTCAAATTTGATTCCTATCTAATTTATCAAAAATTAGGGATGGCAATTGGGGCACCTGTCCAGCGTGGGGCTAATGGGGCAAGAGGGAATTTTTTTCCCCAGTTTAGAAAAGAGGCCCGCCCCGCCACCCATTTAAAAAATAATATCCTTATACTATATAAGAATGAATTTAGGGCAAAGATTTCAACCGCAAGGGTGGGGTTATTTTGGGAATCCTTAATATTATGCATTAGCTTAAAAGCTTTATGTACAACTTAACAAAGCTTGTATTTGGATATGTTTACTGAAATGACCCCATTTTAATACATTTAAAGTTCTCATTGATGATCCATTTGGGTATTGATGGAATGTGTTATGAGTGTGCAACCGTTTTTGTATGTTGTACAACCCACATATGCTTGTGTGTTGGTGTAATTACTGGAATATCCCTTAACTACCAATAATTCCCCATTATAATACATTTAAAGTTGTCATTGATGAGCCACCTAGGTATTGATGGAATGTGTTATGAGTGTACAACCGTTTTTGCATTTTGTACGATCCATGTATGCTTGTGTGCTGGTGTAATTACCGGAATATCTCTTAGCTACCAATTCCTTATACTATATAAGAATGAGTTTTAGTCAAAGAGGGCTTTGAATTTCAACCGTATGGGTAGGGGCATTTTGGAAATATGAAATAATATGTAGCTTTTTTAAAGCTTTTGGTACAACTCATAACAGCATGTGTTTAGGTATGTTTACAGAGATATCCTCATATTTGTACATTTAAAGTTTATATGGTAGGTACAACACAAACTACAACTTATGGTGAATTCTTTTGTCATACATTTTCAGAAATGGGGTTGTGTCTTTTTATGGGTATTTTGGAAATGATGATTATTTTGGTTGTCTTTTTAGTTGTGGGTATAAGTGATAATAGCTTTTGTGTGGTTGTAATTATTTAAACGTCCTTAGTCTCTAATTAAATTGGGGAGAATGTGGTTTAGTAGGTAATTAGTGAAAGAAATTAATGAGAGAGGGGTATTTTAGGAATGTGAGTTTGTTGTACTGGTCTTTTTAGTGAGTTGCAAATTAAAGGTTGGAGAACATTGATTTGATGTAACTAATTAGACTTCTAGACTTCTCGGCTGGCTAAATTTCATTTACTGCAAAGGTTTACTACAAATGATTTATTAGACACAATTATTAGGGATAATTGCACGAAGTTGGCTAGATAGGTGTTACTATTCAAATTCTGTTGCTTCAACTTCATGTATTTTGGTTTAAGGTCTAAGTTAAAAGATTATCTTTTTAGCTATCTTTACCACTCCCAACCATTCTAGAACCAGGATGGTTAAGACAAAATTAATGCTAATTATTAAAAAACTTATAGCATCAAGTGTTGGCCAACAGTTCATCCCCTTTTCTTAGTTTTTTGGTTTGCTCAACAAAGATATTGTTATTTGGAACCATCTTTCATCCATTTGAAGACAAATCATAACAATCAATTGACTTAACTTTTTGAATTTTTTTTTTGCTTTACTTGTATTTGTGGTAGGAACAGGATTCATTGGAAGTGTGTTACATCTCCTAATCAGAATCTCCAAGCCAAGGTATGTTGAAACTGTATTTTTTACATTGAAATTTGTCATAATTTGCAAATAACCTATGATACATGTATAACTGCATTTTGTGCACATGTTAATATATTTAATTAGGTAATACTAATACATTAACAATGTCAACCTCATGTGTGCAAGGAAAAGTTTTGCAGGGAACATTTGGAATAAGGTAACCAAAAGTTTATCCTTTCTGCTGAATCTTTTAAATTCTTTTGATATACATGTCGTTAGTTCTGGAATTGATTTTGGTGTTAGTGTGTATTTAGTGATACTGATTTGGTTTGGTGATAAAGTTTGTTCATTTATGTATTTGGTTATATATATGATTGTCCGATTTCTAGGAATATTTGATCCATTTGGTGGTCGTTTGACCTTTGTACTGCTGATTTGCTATGGTGATAAAGTTGATTCATTTATGCGATCATGTGATAATTGATTTTGATAGTTTGATCTGCTGCTATAAAACTTATAGCTTGTCTTAATCTTATGTTTGATAATATGTTTATTTTCTCTTATATTCTGCTAAACTTATAGTAATCGAGTAGTCTATAATGGTTGAATAGAATTCATTAAAGCTTTCATTCCTAACTTCCTTAACAAAACATTAGAATTCAACCTAAATTTAGATACATACTTTATCAGTATTGCACCACAAATTATGCCACATAAATAGTTCCAAAATTCGATTGAAGTTGGAGTTGTTTTATCACCAATTGACTGAAACTATAGCAAATTTAGTACTACCAAAAAATTATATGGACAAACATATTCTTATCATTTGAAGATCCTTGTAAATACTTTATTACAATTTTAACAAAAACAAAGCTCCCAAAGTAGTTTAAAAAGGATCTTAATTTATACAAGTTAATAACTTCAATTTCTAAGAATTTGTAAAATCTTTGCCTACTTAATTTATTAGCTATTGCACCAAATGAAATGATTGTTAGATGTTATCATATAGTAGCATTTGACAAAATTGACCAAAACTCATTCTTATATAATATAAGGATATCTAGGTATTTTTGGAATGAGGGATTATTTTGCAATCGTTAGTGCATTGGGTACAACTTATATGAGCATATGTGTTGGTGTAATTATTGAAATGGTGTCATAGTGCAATTAAAATAAAGAGATGTTGCAGCTATTCATTCAACTGTCTGAAACAACTCATAATAATACCAATGCATGAGTTCTATGTCTGAATCCCATAACTTTGAATATCATTATTTACATCTCAATTAAACAGCAAAAAACATAGGTATGTTGATGATTTAATGTCTAAGTATCGGTTATGGTTGTTCCGATACCTCCTCTTTCACATTCTTCCGTTTTTCCCTTTTCGGCTTTCAGGATTAGGCTAATGCCCTCTAAACTACTCCATTATCCATGCATTTCCTTCTACTTATATTAAGTAGGATTCGGCTAATATGCATTATTATCTACAACAATTTTGTTAATATTACTTAATATGCGTTGTTATTTTACTCTTATCTTCAATCACTTGCTCACCTGGCAAAAATATTGATGATATGTACCGATAGGTTCTTGATAAAAAATAACTTGGTCAATATGAAAATAATATTCACTTCAACCACTAAAAAATTTTCTTTAGTTACAGGCATCAAACACCCGCGCGATGCGCGGGTACTTCCCCCTAGTATAATTAAATAATCAACTCAGCTAAAGCAGCATCAACTGTCGGAAGGGGAGATCGATGAAGCAGAGAACCCCTGAGCTGCTCGCCTAGTTCCAGACTTTCAACTTCTTCATAACTCGTTAGAGCATGGAATGCTGCAGTGGAGGAATATGACCTTAGTGCACAGACTTTGCTAGATCGTCAATAAGCTGTGGTTTTGAACAATCAATTATTAAACGGAGAGTGAATGACACTCACCTAACACATAAGTATATGATTGATCGCCAGAATATGTTTTGTCCCAAAATAATTTTTCTTCAGAATCTGCCATTTTTCTTTTTTTAATATTCCTTCTCTCTTGCTTTCAAACAAGAAGCCAGAAACTGCAGCATTTTCTTTCCTTTTTTAACTTTCTTTCTATTTTCCTTCTCTCTTTTTCTTTTCCTTTTTTTGTTCTTTTTTTCCTTGCTGTACAGCAAACCAAAGTTTTCTTTGTTTCTGATATTTTACTTTCGGCAAAACTTTTTTCTTCTTTTTCTTTTCTTCTTTTCTTTGTTAATTTTTTCCCTTTTCCTGTTTCA
The DNA here is from genome assembly GCF_036785885.1 of Coffea arabica. NCBI lineage: Eukaryota > Viridiplantae > Streptophyta > Magnoliopsida > Gentianales > Rubiaceae > Coffea > Coffea arabica. The sequence goes on from NC_092313.1 coordinate 77,196,642, forward strand.
GCAAACCCGAAACTAGAATGGAACTGCACAACCACCGCTACCACCATCATGTCAGCCACCATTGCTTATCATTAAAACTTCATCAAATGTACATCCCAAAGAAGATTTGTCGTGTAGATGTTGATTCCAGTGTCCAATTTGGCCAAAAAAATGGGCAAAAATTTGTAAAAAGAGGCTCGCAATCAGATCTATCTAACCCTCTTTGTATCCTAAAGTCTTAACCAAATTTTGTAAAATTAGTACTACAACGATCTTTAAGAGTGGTTATATTGTTACGCATCATCAATTTTACATGAAAATACATGAATTTAGATTTAGACACAGCGATAATGGAACGATGAACATGGAGACGACACCAGCTACAACATGGCGATGACAACACAGTGACGGCAGTGGTAGGGTGGTGTGGTGTTGGCTGGATCGACGGATTGAAGAAAAAAGAAAGGAAAATTGAAAGGACGAGGCAAAAAATGAAAAAAAAAAAAGAGAAAAAGAAGAAACTATTCGGTGTTCTAATTTGTTGAACGCTTGGAATGGAGAAAAAGATGACTCATCTTTTTGAATTTCAATTGAGTTCCTTACTTTTTGTAAAAAAAAAAAAATAAGAAAGTTTTTAAATTTTAATTGAACTCTGAACTAACTTTTAATTGAGCCCGACATTTGATTTTTAGTGTTTTAAAGTAAGGATAGTATCGAAATTTGATGATTTTTAATCAATAAAGATAGTTTCCATCCACTTCCCAAAGAAATTCAAAGTACAAGAGGGTTATGTAGATGTGTTTGTGTGTCATAACAAACCACACGGGTTTTACTGTATTTTATCCTATAATATAATATATTATTATATATATATAAATATAATATTACCTAAATAATATGATAATTGTTGTGTAGAAGAGCGTACTTTTTCTTTGTCAGTAAGTTGTATTTGTGGTAAAACCATTATTTTGTTATGTTAGTCCACTTAACTTTTTTTAAATCACGTATTGTATATTGTTTATTAATAAACATGGCTATTGATTTAGATTTTACACGGTAACAAATGTGAAAAATGAATTAAAAAATCCAACATAAATTTTATGATTTATAGTGAGCTTTTTTTTTTAAACTAGTAACAGATCAAGTGTTATACGCGTGAACGTGATTTTTTAGTTTTTTTTGCTTAAAATTTTTAGAAAATTAATTGACTCGCTCTAATCAACACTAATTCACAAACAATAAAAGCATTTTTTTTTGTCCCAATAGCACTTTTATTTCATAGCAGTATCAATATTTTTGTCTTTCTGTTAAATTTGGATAACTTGAAGGTTCTTTTCATGTCATTTGAGTTAAAGTTTTTAACTTTTGGAATAATTTGTTGTTTCTCTTTAAGTCATTCTATGAATTTTTATTAGTTTTAGTGAGCTTTTCTAATTATTATTAATTTTGTTGCTAATGATGGATTGTAAAATAATGTATAGTGCTATTGTAATTATAGTAGTATTTAAATATACTGAAATTCCATTGTTCAAATTTAAATAGCATAATTTTGAAGAGAAATGTTTTAATTTGGTAAAATTTATTTGTATTTATCATTGATGACATGCTTTATGATAATAGATTTTAGGGTTAATTGCAGTTTGCACCCACCAACTATTCAAGAATCAGACTTTACATCCTAAACTTTGAATTACAGCAATCAACTACCTCAAACTTTTAACCTTTGGCACAATTTAAAAATCAAACTAAAGATAATCACAAAAAGAGTGGTGCGACTAGTTTACCCTTAATTTCTTGTTGAGCTTCCAAAAATACCCTACCTATGACAAGTTTTTTGGAGACAAAAAATTCTCAAATTCCTAGAACCCAAATTCCTAAAATCAATCAAATAAAAAAATAATTAAAAAACCCCATATCCAATTCTTTCCATCCCTAAAAGCCATACCAGCACCATAGCCACTTCAAACTCATCAACAAATTAGAACCTCAAGAACTCATCAAACAAACCACTGAATCAGTTCCTCAAAACTCATTGGACAAGAAAGAAAATAAGTCCACAAATATCCCATGTCTAAGTCTCATGACCCAGTCGCACCGCCACCACTATAACTTCTTAAACCTCCACCACTCTTACCTAAAAATTCATCAAACATGAGACAACTCATCTCATGAGAAGCCTAAATCTTACCATTGTCAAACAGCCACACCCTCATCAAAAAAAAAAAAAAAAAAAAAGAGGGAGAGAGAGAGAGAGAGAGAGAGAAATATCCCATGCTGAAATCTCACTACCCTCAAGAGTCCTATCACAACCACCAAAACTTCTTAAATCCGTGGGTATTGACGTCTCCTATATAGAAGAAGAAAGTACCTTTTTTAGTCAATACCATATCTTAATTTGAACTCTCTTCCACAACAAATTTCGATTCAAGCTCATCCACCACCATTTTTTGGTCAAAAACAAAAGAAGAAACAATGGGTCTTCAGGCTATCCCCATCACCATGGTTTTTGTTGTTGAATTCAAGAGCTTCTTCATTGGGAGAAGGGCCAGGGCATGCTAGGATGCCTTACTGCTCTTCTCTGGGATGGTGGATGGGGGTTATGGGGATAGTGGGCATTGCTGTTTTTTTTTTTTTTTTTTTTTTTCATCCAATAGGTTGAGAGTCAATGGGAGTTTTGGAAGCTTTTTTCAATGACTAAATTTTTCAAGGAAAAAACCCTTTTATTTTTCTTTCTTTTTCTTATGATTGAAAGCCTTTGTTTGTTACCATATTATTTTTACAAAGTTAAGAAAGGGTTTTTGTAGGACAAAACAAGAGTAAGGTATGAAACAGTCTTTTTATCTGTCAAAATTAGGTGGATTGTACTATGTTACGAAAAATTAAAAGTTAAAGGTAGTGAATTGCAAAAATTAGAAGTTTAGGGTGTAGTGCTCAATTTGGAAATAGTTCATAGGTGCAAAGTGCAATTAACCCTAGATTTTATATGATTAAAAATTATAAGTCATTAAGATTATTTATTAAATAATAGTTGAATTCAACTTGGATATGTTTCACCTTTATAACTATTATTATGATTGGCATTGATGTGTATAATATCCATTAATTGTAGTTTAATGCTATAAGTTGTTATAAGAATACCATTAATAAAGTTCATTAAATTTAATTTTTATTGCAATTTAAATAAATAAATTTCCAACATAAAACTCTTTGTCTACCCTTGAACTTCATCTCCTATTACATTTTGTATTAAAGTTTCCTACTCAATACTAATGGACACATACTAAAAAGGTTCTCTTAAGGCTTAATTTACTTTTATTCTGAAAAAAAAGAGACTCGTTGTACTTTTTAAGAGACTCATAGTACCAATTTATTACGTTTTGTTTCATGTTTAAAAACTTGGATATTTTGCACATAAAATTCATTTTTCTTTCTTTTAATAAATAAAAAAAGTAAGAAATCTTTCATTTTTTGTAACTGCTAGCATGTTTGATATTGTTTATTAATGAAATGCAATGCGATTTGCCTATTTATTAGAGAGTGTAATTTTGGCATTACAAAAACTAATATCATTTTTTTGCTTACATTATTAACAACTAAGATTCACCATTCTTCTTTTTTTGATCTAATTCACCATAACTCAAGGGAAAACAATTTTTTGTTCTTGTAACTATTGGCATAATTGGTATTAATTATTAATGAAATGCAAGGAGTTGGTTGTTCTTTTTTTTTTGTTTAATTTACTACAACTCAAGGAATATTTTTTAAAAATTGTTAGCATAATACTTATTAATTATTAAGGAAATGTAATGCAATTTGTCTATTTATTGATGTCAAAGGCAATTTTGATATCACAAAAATTAACATTAATTTTTGCTTACACTCTTACACACCAAGACTCATCATACTTTTTGTAAGGTAACAATAGATTGAGAGAGAGAGGCGAGACGAGGAGCATGGAACAATTGTATAAGATGAGCTTAAAATTTACCTGTAAAAGATTTAGTACATAACTCGATTTGATAAAAATTTGTTTGAGTTTGAATTCACTAATAAGCAAATTAAATTTGCATACAATTTTAAACTCGTCAGAATAAATAAATAAGCTAAAATAATGTTGTGTTCAATTTGATTAAACTCAGTTAAAATGAAAATTTTAAGAAGGAAATTTTTGGGTATGACGATGACCTTCAACGTTGTTTTTTTGAGAAGACCCTGACTTTGTGAAGTATCTCCATTTAACTCTCGAGACATTTTTTTCTTTTCAAATTGTCCCTCAAAATTTTGTGAAATTGTTAACCCTTTGAGCGGGCTCGTGCCTGTGGCGCAAATCTCTTTCCGTCTAGTTTAATGCCTAAACTGAATGAAATGACAAAAGATTTACACTTTTAAGAGTTTTTTTTTTTCTTTCATCATCTTATGAAGCCACAGAATTTCGCAAATAAACCTAATTCTCGAACAATCCTCAAAACCGACAACTTGTGAGGACGTCAGGAGACTTATCTACCAAATCCCCCAACCCCCAAGAGGGATGTGGGATAGAAACCCCACAGGACAGCCTCTAGGGTAACTTTAAGAGTTATATGGGATACACTTTTAAGAGTTATATGACCTTAAAAGTGAAAAGTAGCAACAGTAGACTGACGTTGGTTTTGTGAGTAACTTGAACGGGGGAAACGTTTACATCGCTGATGAGGGCCACTTGAAGAGGTATGATGAGATGATGTCCATAGCTGCTTTGGTGATGATCTCTTTCAAGTATCTACTTTACATCCGGGAGATGGCAGCAAAGGCACCTGACCTACAAACCCTTTCCTCACTCCGACCAGCATGTCACACTCGACGTATATACCATAACGACCGGTCCTGATAGCACCAGCCTTGTATCTCAGCTTTCCCAACAGTACCAATCTCAGAGCCACCACTCCATAAGCCTCGTCCATGGCCAGGCCGTTGGACACCTCCGGCGAAACGGGAACAGAAGCTCCACCCAGCACCGGGGACATAATCACCGTGCTCTTCGTCTCGTGATACAAAGGTGGCAGCATCACGGGAGGGGTGATGGCCTGGTCTCTGTAGGAGACAAAAGCCGAAAGCTGATCGTAGAAAAAGGAGACTCGCCGGTTAGAGTTCCTGGTGGTGAGTGTGAACTGCATGGTGGCCGACAAGAAGGGAGGAGCCGTTGCGTTGAGATCAAAGACTGCAGCACTAACCACCCTGAACTTTGGCTTGTGGGGACGATACACCAACCATAATATGAGAGCGGTGATGCCGGCCAGGACGAGGAAGGTGATTAGGAAAGAGCATATGGCTCGGCCGCGACCACGTTTAAGTACAGCTGCAGAAGAGCGATTAAAGTAGCCCCTCCGTGAACACCGCTTGCAACCTTCGTCGACACACTTTTCATGGCTCATGCTTAGAGAATTCCACTAGCTAGCTTATTCCTGCCTGCCCGCAGCTAGCTCTGGTGCTTCTTTTCCGCTGCAGCTAGCTAGTAATGTGACATATGAAAAATACTCTCTATTAATTTAGGAAGGGAGAGGGGGAGTACTGATAGAGATGAGAGAGGGAGGGAGGAGAAGCTATTAAAGCTGAACCGGCTTAGAAGGACCGGAGGAATTAAAAGGGAAGTGGGTACTACCAGGAAGTGGAAATCGGTGGTGGCAAGTGGATGAGAGAAAAAGGCACCGCAACTCGCAATTGCAGGAGGGAAGAGAGAATAATACCGGGGGTCAAGGAAAAAAGGAAAAGCGAGTTAAAGAGGATTCGATTCTGCTACATATATGCTATTATTTCATAAAATTCCTTTCCGGTTACTACTACGTACCAGTAGTATTTTTTACTCCTCCTGATGATGGCATCAATGTATAGTCCACGTTTTATCTTTTCAATGGGTTCGCAAAGCAAAGGAAAAGGAAAAATGGTATTTTTTTTTTTGTCAGTAACCATACATTTGTATAATTTAGTCTATCCTAATTTAGGGGGAAGAGAAAGCCTAAGGAGACTGTGGTAGGGACTAGTGAAAATACAGACCCAACTAGACCAAGAAAATGCTCTGGCACAATCCTTAGATTTTTTTCGCTGCAAATGAGGTTTGAACCCTCACCTACAGTCCAAGGTTCCTGGTGGCCACCGAGCCTGGAAAAATGGTACTTAAGTGTTAGAATAATCAGTAAGAGAACACTTTCCATGCAACACCCTCGCATTTTAATTGTTAGAAACTTTTCTTTTGTGCGGTGAGAGATATTTACGTTTAACTAACTCATACTACATTTTTGCATTAACTTTTCTGTTATTGAGCTCTCATATTTATTGTGCTTGCACTTTGAAAGTAAACTGGAAAAAAATTTGCAACTGGAAATGTCTGCCACGAAATGAATAACAACACGTTAAGCAACCACATAATCAGATAAAAAACTGTGCCAGAAAAGCCAATTTCAGCCGACATTCGGACATGACTCGAAAAGTGTAGCACCGTGCATGAATTTGGTTACGTGGCCTCCCCTTCTTCTGCTTCACTTCTTCGTGTCCTCCTCCTCTCGATTTGGTTTCGTGCTCCACCGTCAGTGCATGGATGGATCATTCGTCCTGCTATACGTCAGGACCCTTTTGGTTTGCAGGTTTATAGAGAAAAAATAGAATAATTTTTCAAATTCACAACTTTACGATCATTTCTGTCACATACATACTCTTATCAACAAATATTAATACCGTACCTTTTCAGATCTTCTTCTAAGAGAAAAAAAAAGTCACTTTTTTAATCGTATAGACACTCTTATCGAACAACTGCCAAATAATAAGAACATTCTTACAAATGCAATGGAAACGAAGCAAGAATTTGTGGTTTCACTTTTTCTTCTTTTCTTTCAGATCTGAAATTTTCGAAATTTATTTTATCAGATCTCAAGCTCTCAACTCGATACACGGGCAGTGAATTTGGCAGGATAAGATGTTTGTTGGACTCAAAGTAATTGATATCATTTTAAATAGAATAAAGATTCTCAATATAATATTTATTATTTTTTTCAGATTTGGTGTATCCGGATGCTACTGTAAAAAAATAAAAGCACTATATCTAATTAATTATCTTATGTCTCTCAGGTGACATTGTTTAATTGAAGAGACTTGATTGATTATTTGGGTACTTGGATTTTAACTCATATTGTATCTGGTTCTTCTCTAACCATTCTTTTCAATAATTTCTCTCTCTTCTAAAAACTTTTATCTTTCTAAAACAATTAAAATTATTTTTCCTCATAGTTTCTGAAATCTGGATTAATTTTACTTACTGTCATTATTGGTATATTTATTAACGCTGATAAAAACTAAATATTCATTCATGAGAAGATTAATCGCTGTATCTTTTGCATTTAATTGAGTACGAGCATGCAGTGCTATGTTTATAGTCATTATAAAAATTTTACTTATCTCAAAGAATACCTATCAAGTTTTTGAGATGCGTCGGTAGTATTTCATGAATATTACATTATTACAAGTGTGTATAGAAGTTTTTAAAAATTGGAATAATAGTTAGACACTCAGAATACATTAATTTTTAAAAAAATTAATGTTAATGAATGTCGATTTGAATTATACATGTTTGCAAAATTTTACAACTAATGGTAAAAATAAAAAAAAATTTTAAAAAAAAGGTGCTAGGGCACGGCCAAATTACTAATCAAAAGTTAATTTACTGAGGCACCGAATCTGGGCACAAAGCATTCTGACTTTTGGCTGCAGACTGATGTATGGGAGTAAACGATCCGAGAATCGATCTCGATTCAAGTATACGGATTGTTAAAGAGATTAGGAAAAGAGTTTTAATACTATCAAATAAGTATATTTTATTAATTAGTTTGAATTTTACGTAAAACTATCCCTATTATTTTATAGTTTCCTTGTTTTGATTTTTATTATTTTAAACTTTGTTTCTATTTTCTAAATCAGGATTTGGCTCCTCTTTTCATTTCTCACAATACACATTTAGATACATGACATGTATATTTATTTACTCGTAAAGGACATGATCATTTTAAGTTATTCTAACAATTGTTAATAAATGAGAACACATATCATGCATTCAAATGTATACTGCGAGAAATGGAGAGAGAATTCACAACATAGGTGCCAAGTACAACTATTTTAGAATACTTTTTAAAGTTTTAACCTACAATTTTAACAAATTTCTTTTCTTATGTGTGTTTTCAGTTCTTTTAAAGTTTTGATCTAATAAAAAGCAGAGATTATTCTTATTTAAGCAAGGATTTTCTTAATCATTAATAATATATTTATCATTTCTTATATCAAAATTATCTCTCAATTTCTTTCAACATGTTCAGATTCAAAAGTCCTTCTCCTAGATAGTTTGATATTTGAATGGACACTTTCAGACATAAAATAGTCTTAGAGACCTTCCAAAGTTAATTTATGAAATGAGATAAACCTGTTAATAAAAGAATTCTTAAACAAGTTTTTGTTATTAGATCGTCTTTCTTAGAGAACTAGATATAATAAAATTTTGAATTAAAATTAAACATCAAACAACTAGAATATTAAATATCCAAAAGATTTTTAGATATCAAATATGAACTTACAATCACAAAAGATGCCAATACAACTTATGCTAGAAATTTATATAATACTAGGAAGAAAGTTCTATCAACAAAGATACGAGAATAATACTATCAAGAAAAAAGACAATTTTTGCAATATCAATCTAAGAAGTATTTTAGATCGATCTACTGGAGCTAGATTCTTTAAATGCTGAATTTTGGTCTTGCAAAGCTCTCTCTAGTTTCTTCTACAGGACCTATCCATTCTCTTCAAACTCTTCTTCTTTTATACTTGAATTGTTGGACTGTAGTTAATGCTAGCTGAATGAGCAATTATTTTTTGCTTTAAATATCAACTAAAATTTTTATCTTCAAAGAGTATCCAATGCTAGATGATAACATTTTCAATGACAAGATTAAATAATGGACAATTTGATTACTTACTCTTTTGATTTTTTCTACCCAAGTTGGCCGACAACTTTATTAGTGTTCCAACATATTGTCCAAATTTTGGAATCCTTCATTTGCTAGATCATATTCATCTTGGTTTTGAATCTCTTGAAAAAAAAATTTCATATGAAATTCCACCAATTATTCCAACCTAGTTCTCAACAGAAATTTTATATCACAAAATTTTCATCCGTATTAGATCTTTTGATGGTCATCTTCTTGGCAATCACTGTGAACGGGGTTTATTTCAAAATTTATTCTGAGATTTCTACATGTCTATGAATAATTTTCAAAAAGTATCATTCAAATTCTTTTATTGTGAGATTTTTACATGCCTGCGAATAATTTTCAAAAAGTATCATCGGTCTAATTTGATGTTCATTTTAAATGATACGGTATTGCGCTGATTTACATATTCCATGGATAAATTCTTGTCCATAGTTAAATATGATAAGTTCTACACATTTGAATTGATCATGGCTAAACAACTAATCTACCACGTATACCAATTTTCTGCCAAACTAATCTGGATAAAAAAAAATTAATAATTGAACAAACTCATAATCCATGAGCTTTTGAGGAGTAAAAGTTACGATTTATCCCTCTACGTTTAATTGTAGCTGTTTATATACATCCAAAAAATATAAAAACCTTATAGATGCTATATGTCAATTGACATTTGCAATTTTATGTTTCTAAGGGAAGCTTGACAAAAAAGATCCATTCTAAAACAAGCACTTTGAAATCTATAATGTGTATCCCAGGTAAATAGCATACCAATTGGATAGAATTTAGATTTCAGGACTTCTCATAAAAATTCTTGGAAGGTGATCATCCAATTAATCTCGTTGTTTTGGGATTTTCTGTTGATCATTTTTTGAATTTCTACAGAAAATTGTGCCAAGGTTTTCTATCTAAAAGAGAAAGATCTAATTCTCTTTTTTTTTTTCTATTTCTTCTGGATTGAGAAAATGAAAGAAAAATCCAGCTGTTTTCATAATCATTTAGATTTACAATTAGAAAATGACTATACAAACATACAAATAGATGCAAGTGTACTAGACAGGGAAGTCATATTATTAGTTAAACCCAAAAAATATAGTAATAAAAATGAAAAAAATTGTAGATATACTTCTGAAAAATATAAAGAATTTGGATTATCTAGCCCAAATTATGAAATTCTACGGCTAATTAATGCCCAAAAAACCTTTAGACTTTAAACAAACCATTTAGTATTAGTACTTACTATGAAGCTATAGTAAAATTCTATAATAATGAGAAAAATTGAATAGCAAAAAACAACAAAATTTTGTAAATACAATAACTAGAAATCGTTACCGGGTAATATTTGAACATATTAAAGGAAAATATAATGGTTTAGCAAATTATTTATTTGGAAACGTTGCTCACTTTATTTGTTGTGATTTTGTAGATGAAAGGCAAGAACTTAATCTTTGTTCAGATCTCGCGAATTTGAATTTTATCCATCTGGTATGCTATTCACTTTGAATACATGCTACCGAACTCAAAGTACCTATTTTAAAATTATCCTTTTTACCAAATACTTTCTCTTAACAGACAAAACTAAGAGTGTTATTTGATATATAACATCTTTAAGATTTCTATATATCTAAATATATATAAATTGCTATGACTAAACGTAGAGGGACAAATAGTAACTCTCACTACCCAAAACTATAGATTTGTTCATTGATTAATTTTTTATGATCCAAACCAGAGAAATCAGTTTTGCAGAAAATTAACATATGCAATAAATTCATTGTTTAGTCTAGATCAATGCAAACACGTAGAAACTATCATATTTAGCAAATGACCAAATTTTATCGATGGAATATGCCAACCAGCGCAACATCATATAATCTTGGATGGATATCGAGCTAAATTGATGATACTTTTTGAAAGTTATTTATGAGCATGTAAAAAATCTCACAATAAAAGAACAAAAGATCAAATTAGTCATTGAATTGTAAGACAAATTGCATATGCCAGACTTAAAGAAATGAACCCCGTTCATAGTGGTCGTTAGTAGCATTAGAAAATTACTATCAAAAGATTTACTGCGAATGGAAATTTCTAAATGCAACATTTCTACAAATAGCTCATTTGGAAGAATTGTTGGAACTCCTTATGGAAGAAATTTTTCTGGAGATATAAAATCAAGATGAAGACAACCAAGATAAAAATGATCTAGCAAACTTCATAAGTAGTGAAGGACTCCAAAATTTGAATAATATGTTGGAGCAATAATAAAGTTGTCTGCTAACATGAGCAGAAAAAAGCGAAAGAATAAGCAATCAAATTGCCCACCACTTCATCCTACTGTTAACAAATATTATCATCTAACATTGGATACCTTTAGAAGATAGAATCTTATCAGATATTTAAAGAAAGAAGCACTGCTAATTCAGCCGGTGCTAACTACAATCTAACAATTCAAGCATAAAAGAACGGACATGTTCTCGAGGAGAGACTAGAAAGAGCTTTGCAAGAAGAAAATTAGGCATTTAAAGAATCTAGTTTCAGTAAGCCAATCTAAAACACTTCTTTGATTGATATTGTAAAAACTGTCTTTTTTTTAGTATTATTTTTGTTATATCTTCGTTGATAAAGCTTTCTTCTCAATATCTTACAAACTTCCAACACAAGTCGTATCAACATCTTCTGTGATTGTAAGTAAGTTCATATCTAATATTTATAAATCTTTTGGATATTTAATATTCTAATTGTTTGATGTTTAGTTTCAATCTAGAATTTTATGATATCTAGTTCTCCAAAAAGGTTGTTCTAATAACAACAAATTGTCCAAGAATTCTTCCATTAATAAGTCTATCTCATTTTATATGTTAAAATTATAAATTAATTTTAGAAAGCCTTTGAGTCTATTCCATGTCTAGAAGTACTCAATTGGGTATTGAACCAGAAGAAGGGTTTTTGAATATGAATATGCCTAAAGAAATTGAGAGATAATTTTAATACAAAAAAGGATAAACTTATTATTAGTGACTGAAAAAAATCCCTACTTCAATAGGAATAACCCCTACTTTTTATTAGATCAAAACCTTAAAAACAACTGAAAACACTCACGAAAGAAGAAATCTGTCAAGGTTGTAGGCGCGGAACTTTGAAAAGTATTTTAGAACAATTTAGAAAATAGAAACAAAATAAGTCTAAAATAATAAGAATAGAGACAAGGAAACTGTAAAATAATTGTGATAGTTTTACATAAAATTCAACGTAACTAATAAAATATACTTGTTTGATATTATTAAAAGCTCTTTCTCTAATACCTTTAGCAATCCATATACTTTGAACTCGATTCGAGTTTGACACTCAGATCGTTTACACCTCTAGATTGACGTTGACTAAAATCAGCAAAACAAACTGTAGCTATTAGGAGCGCTGTGGAACACTCATAAATCTGAATCAAGGTACCAAAGGACTTTGCCAGATTACAGGAAGGATGAATCGGTCAAAAAAAATAGTCGAGACAGAAGGGGAAGCCAACTCTTCCTAAGAGTTTTATTAGCAATTTTCACCATGAAGCAATGAGACTGACGAATCAGATTCAATCGATCTTCTGCACAGATGATCAGCAAATGGGCATCTAATCTAATGAAGTAAACAGTTACTTCTCCAAATTTATACATTTGCCCAGTCCGTCTATTTCGGTCTCATAAACGCACATAAAATCTTATAAAACTGCTACCTTCCATTTGGTAATGCTTAGTAAAATGCCTAGAAATATGTCAAGAGCTAAATATGCTTAGAAATATCTTAGGCGTCATCAATTTTGCCCAAGAAGTTTTCGCTGGTAGGAAGTTGTATGAGCTAAACAAACTTCCATAAACTCATCTAACCATCAAAGTTATGCATCTAAGGATTGAGAAGCTCAAAGTCCAGCACTCTCACTCAAATAACAAACATCTGCAATTCCAGTTTATGGTTATTTACACCATTTACCTTAATTGAACAGATACCGTCACTTTCCTTCCTCTACCATGTTTGGGTGGCTTGAATCCTAACTCTTTGTCCAAATAAAGGTAAAGGAAATGGATATTTTATTTATGGAACTTTAGGCATATGAATTGAACTCATTTTTTCAGAAACTACCTTCAAACATCTCAAGTTACCATACCTCACGCTACATCCCCACAAACAGAATTGAATATCACCCAGCCAGCCAAACTTTCAAGTAGAAAGAAAAGAAAAGAAAAAAAAAGGTAAATAGGAGAAATTACATTCCTCGTTCACCTTCACAAATTGAAGTGATTGCAGTTGGAAGTCTAAGGAGCAAATACTCAATCAGTCTCAAGAGGAAGAGTTCAGTGGGATGATAGAAGTAGGTGGAATGAGGACTATGCTGGAAAACCAGCAAACAAAACAAGCACAATTGCTTCACTTTGGCTAACTACACAAGGTTTAGGAGCCTGGCTTTGGGAAAGATTGTGTTTGATTCTTTATAAAAAACAGGATAATTGACTTACATCCTAGAGAAGTATCATCATGGGTTGTTGGGATCTATTGGAATTGAAATCCCATAAGTCAGTATGATCTAACAATCAATGGAATATTTGCTGACCGATTCCATGATACTACCAAAGTTTATTAATACACCATATGTAATACTACTTGTTTGTCCTTCAACAGGTCTAGTTGTTAAGTAGTGTAATCATCTATCAGATTTCATAATGTCAGCAACATAGTACAATATCTAAATTATGCAAGCATGTCCAATAATTTTCAGCATATACTAGGTAAATTTGGATCGTGATCATGAATCTAGAAAATATAGGTATTGACTCAGTGAAACTGAACAAGCATGAGAAGATGAAGCACTGTTACACGAAGGACATTGACCATTTAGATACAGTTCAGTACTTATACTTCTCTGGCAAGACAGAAAACAAAAACGTAATCTGCAGGTACTCTAACAAATCTTTTGTTGATAGGGATTATAGAAGCAGGGAACCAGCAAGGAAATGATTTTAACATAAATATGAAAATGTGTATAATGAAAGCAAAAGCATTATGGATAGGTTAACACCATGCAGCGGTGCAGCCACAGCAGTAAAAGAACAACTATGGAAGAGCTCAACATATCAGGTCTATCTCCTGCAAGCAAAATTGAAGGTTTCATGTACCAAACCCACAGCAGGCCTCCTAATAGGAAAAAATTGTTCTACCAAGGAGCATGAGTCATTAACCAGAAGATACACACAATTTAATTATTTTGATCGGGAACTTCATTATAGATGCTCTATCTATATCAAAGGCGAAAGGCATTTAAAGCCCTATTAAATCCAAATCCAGCATGAAGTACAACTTCTCAGCACATGCTAATCACAAAAGTAAATTTGTCAAGGATCATGACATTATGTAATCTACTGTTCAGATTTGGAATGAGTATCTTTAGCTGAGATGGAAGCATAGGCGAACATGTAAAGCAAATGTGAGCTAGGCGAGTGAGTTACCTGTTTAATTCCATCTCCGTCTGTTAAAGGAAATTATCATCAATTTCTAAATTCGCAACTCTGATGAGAAATCTTTGAGAATTTGAAACAGAAAAAAAATGTGGCGGTGAGCAAACTCAGGAAATCTTTGAAAAAACATCTCTGACCAGTAGTTTCCTACTACAGAAATCCTGCAAAGCAAATTGTTAAATGAATATTTTGGAGAGGAAAAAAACGAGGAGCCGTAAGATGGCAAAAGTTGCAAGAACGGGAATTAAACTTAACTATGCCATCCAAGGACAAAGCAGCCTCCCGCTCTGAAGCAGAGGAAAAGGAGAGAAACCCAAAAACACGCGTCTTTCCAGTTTTACGATCGTGGAGCAGTCTAGCACTAACCACAGTCCCAAACTGGGAAAACAAGTTTCTCAAATCTGCAGGTGTAACAGACCAGGCTAGATTGCCAACATAAATCTTGTAAGGGCTTTCAAACATGAAATCCCGTCGGGTGGACAAATTGACAGGCCCGAGATTATGACGGGAACTGCCCCTGGTCATTTGAGTGGAAAACCTCACCCGCATTTCACGCCCGCCAACATCCTTCGGCGCACATATGAGAAAAGGCGAATCAGGATCAGCAACGCAGAAGGGCGGCACTAAACCAAAAATACAAAGGGAAAGAGAAGAAAATTTTAAAAAATCTGGGCATCGCAAAAACAGTACACTACTCACTGAGGCATCAAGAGCAGCAATTGCAGCATTGGCCTCGGCGATCGAGCTCATGGTGACATAACCGCATCCCCGACTAATACCCGTTTCAGCATCCCTAGAAACCTAAAGCAAACAAAGGCAAAAACAAAAAGACTCCACAGACTCAAAATTAGGATCAAACACATAAAAAAGGCACAGCTCAAGCTAAAGTCCATCTTTGAATTTTAGAAGGAGGACGGAAATTAAATACCTCAACAGACTGAACAGTACCATAAGGTGTAAAGATTTCAACAAGCTCAGAAATGCCATAGTTTCTGGGCAGATTGCAAACATAGAGTTGAGAATTAGAAGAAGAAGACAATTCTTTAGCTTGTAGAGAGAGGAGGTGGTAGTCTTGGTCTTGGTCTTCTTGGAGGATTGCTCTAGTTAATCCTGGAGAAGGAGCAGACAGCAGGTAGTACTTTGAGAGAGAGAAAGTGACGGCGAGGCTGATGGTGCTGCTACAGCACCATGGCTTCCTACGACGCAACTCGTCAACAACGGAACAACTTTTCCATGGGAAGGCCAAAAAGGGCGCCGGAGTCAGAGTGGACTTCCCAACCACAACAACCATTGCGCGTCTTCAATACAACTAGTCTAATCCGATGACCCTTTTCAGCCCCGTTTCTTCATTCGTCTATTCTCCCTCTTTATTAACATATCTAGTCTATGCGCGAATGCCGTTGTTTTCAATTGGGCTTCAATTGCTGACGTGGCTTCCTTGCATTGGTTGATTGGTGATCGTCTGGCCCGTGGGATTCCAATTTGATGTCGTCCAGCCCGCATGAGAATTGGACGTTTGCTGATTGTGCGCGAATGCCATTGTTTCCAATTGAGTTTTAATTGCTGACATGGCACAATTTTATTGGCCAATTGGTGATCGTCCTCCGTTGATTGAGCTGATGAATTGAATTGAGGACAAAATCGAGATTTCACGCCTTAATGAATAGGTAGGGTTCCTGAGAGTCTTTGCTTGTTGCTTCTGCTTGCGCCGCTTGTTCTACCAGTCTCCTCACCTCCCTTTTTCCAAAACACCTCTATTTCCTTTTGTCTCATCCGAGAGTATGACTGACCGCCTCCATTCCTTCCATGGATTTCCTCCATTTTTTTCTCTGAAAAAAAGAAAAGAAACAGACTAACAACACACCGCATCTATTCTCCCTTTCTTCTATATTTTTCCCCTCTTTTAAAGATTATTCAAAAAAAATGATGCTCAAAACGCACCTTTTATTCTCTCTCTTTTTTTGCCCTTTTTGCTCCTTACTCTGAGATAGGAGAACCTCGAAAATTTGGTCGATCTTGTTTGCTCAACTGCTCACATTTGGATTTTCTTTTTCTGTTTCTGATCTCCATTCCTTTTCCTCATAAACCTATGATTTTTTCCCTCTTTCTACATAGAAAAATTTCTATTTTCTCTCAATTATTTTTCTCTTTATTGGGACATAATTACCTTGGAGATCTTTCTTATCTGATTTATTTTCGATCCGTTGATCTCGCCATTTTTTAGTTTCAAAATTTTCCTTATTTTGACTGATTTTCTTTATTCTCTAAGCAATTTCATGTTTGTTTCAGGGTGCAAGTTTAAGGTTTGCATTTTATTATCTGGTATCTTCAATCTCTACAGAACCCGCCAGGTAAGAGATCTCACATGATGTTTATTTTTCTCATGGCTTTTTTGACTATGATAATTTTTTGTTATGGAATTTTTTTGTGATTATCTCAGGTTTAAAAAAACACAAGGAAGGCCACTCAAGGAGGAATTACAGTTAGTATCTTGCCTTTTCATTTTTTTGGGTTATTTGTTTTTCTCTTTATTGGGACATAATTACCTTGGAGATCTTTCTTATCTGATTTATTTTCGATCCGCTGATCTAGCCATTTTTTAGTTTTAAAATTTTCCTTTATTTTGACTGATTTTCTTTATTCTCTAATCAATTTCATGTTTGTTTCAGGGTGCAAGTTTAAGGTTTGCTTTTTATTATCTGGTATCTTCAATCTCTACAGAACCCGCCAGGTAAGAGATCTCACATGATGTTTATTTTTCTCATGGCTTTTTAGACTATGATTATTTTTTCTTATGGAATTTTTTTGTGATTATCTCAGGTAAAAAAAACACAAGGAAGGCCATTGAAGGAGGAATTACAGTTAATTTCTTGCCCTTTTATATTTTTTGGGTTATTTGGTTGTGATAAATAGTATTTTTCTTTACTCGTTTCTTCCTTCAACTATAATATGAGAAAATCCAATATTGTTCATACTGGTATCAACTATTTTTTTGTTAGAAAAGTTATAGATCTAAAGCTTCGTTCCAACCATATTTATTTGTTGCCCCCATCCTCCTTTCTGAGCGCATATTATATTAGAGATGAAAAATAATCATTATAGGGTTTTCTTTTGTATGGAATAAAATTTGATCATATTTCTCCCAAGGACGGCTTTAAGGTATCCTGCAATTTGGGGCTCTCTTTCTGGAAAATTTTGTTTATTGCATGTGAATTAATTTCTTCGATCTCTTTTTTTTTTCTTCTTTTGGTTGGCAGTGATCTCTCCATACCTTTGCTACTGGTTTTATTGGTCTAAGTTTTAATAGTTCTCATGGAGTTGTATTTATATTTACTTAGTTTGCTTTTTTTTTTACGTTTCTTTGAGAGCCCTTATACAAACTTATGATTTGTGTGATTTGCTGGTTTACTTTCAACTACTACATTTCTCATTGTCTTTGGTTAATTATTTAATAACCATCTATTTTACTTATTTGTTTTCAGGTTCTCTTTGTGAACTCTTTACCCTTTCTTCCATATTTTTCTTGCACGATGAGGTGGAATAGTTACAAGCTATCAAAATGTATCGCTTCAAGAGGTGGAAACATTCTCAATTCTGATATTTTTGTATCGAGCACAAGAATGTATAGAAGGTCTGTTGCTCTATCATGTACTTAATTGTATTTTAGCACATTTCAATTCCAAGTAAATAAGCTCATTTTATGCTTTCTTTTTTTGGAATATTTGGCTTATGTTTGGGTTTAGCTTGAAGTTATAGTCCCTTTTGTGATTTGTCCCTCATCCTTCAACCGGTGGATTATGTTTAGTTGATCTGTTGGATTATGTTTATTAGATTTAATGACTCATGGTTTCTTTTTTTATTAACAAGACCTTTATTCTTCTGATATTTTGCCTCTTAGAAAGTATTTTGTGTCATTGATATTTTTTATCTGATTTATATTTTTATGTTATTGCCTTTGTAGGAAGAAAGATGATAGCACCTACCTTTCATTTTTTTCTGTTCTATAGAGGTATATTCATTTGAAGTTTTTTTTTAACTCTTTTTGGCTGATAAGAATGTTCTTTTGATTTCTGTTTCTCAAGTCTCAAATCTTTTGAATTTTTTTTGTCTTACCATTATTTTTTGTAGGAAGCAAGAGGAATTTATCACTGTCTAAAAAAAAAGATAAACATTTTTTGAGTAAATAGACTCGTCAAAAAAGAACACTGGATATTCAAAATGCTATCTGAGTAGCAGTATGAGTTAGTAATCAAGGTGCTCATACCTAATGACCTTAATTTTTGTGATTTATCCCTTTTGATAATTGGTGACTTCATGTTAGTGTTTCTTTTGCGTTTTAGATTGTGGCCAACTATTGGTTGTTTTATAATGATTATAGAAGAATCAGGTTTTAGATTTAGAAAGGTTTTTTTTCAATAACATAATTCTACTAAATCTACTACGTGGTTGGAGATGTGGTAAAATTATCATATCACATTGTTTGGAAACTTTCTTGTGTTGTTATAAGAAGTACGAAAAGTTTTCAGAAAATGCTGATTTATTCTTGTAAATATTTTCCTTTTTGACTTATCAGATATTCCCAGAATTCTTATGTAATTCAACGTGTCCTTTTATGTAGTAGATTGCATTTGGATCCATTTGCTTAAGGTGATCCAAATCCTTTCATGTATTCACCGATGATGCAACAAAAGTAACTTTAAAAGTATTTTTGGTCCTTAATTGTTGCTATTGTAAGGTTTAGGTCCTTTGTTTAGGTTTTAGATTTAGAAAGCCTTTTTTCTAATAATAGTTCTCCTGTATCTGCTATGTTGTTTGGAAATGTGGTTGAATTATCATATCACATTGTTTGGAAACTTTCTTATGTTGTTATAGGAAGTACGAAAAGTTTTCAGAAAATGCTGATTTATTCTTGTAAATATTTTCCTTTTTGACTTATCAAATATTACCAGATTTCTTATGTAGTTCTACGTGTCCTTTTATGTAGTAGATTGCATTTTGATTCATTTGCTTAAGGTGGTCCGAACCCTTTCATGTATTCACCTATGATGCTGCAAAAGTAACTTTAAATGTTTTTTTGGTCCTTAATTGTTTGCTATTGTAAGTTTTAGGTCCTTTGTTATCTGTTTAGATTACAAACTATTTATTTACTTCAAAAAGTGGCTTAGGGACGATGTTTTGTCTTATTGCATCAATGTGATTTGGATGTGAAATTTTGAAAAAAAATTTAGGTGTTTAGTGCTTAATTCCTATTGTTTTACTTCTTTTTTGCGATTTAACATATGCTATGCTAGATTTGATGGTGTAGCATAAGAATTTTAACTATATTTATTTTCTACTAAATCCCAAATGTTTATTATGGGTTGAGATATTAAGATTTACAGCATAGTACAAAAGGATTTTGGAAATTGTTTTCTCAATGTTAATTTTATTTAGGCCCTTTTTTTTAACAAAAAAATGTTAATCTGTTTAGTGTAGATCCAAGGTTTTGTCGTCTTCATTTTTCCCCCCAATAAATTTGCTCTTGCCAGCATTTTTTATTCTAAGTCTTTGTTAGATGAAGGAAGAAAAGATAAAGGAGGCTACTTTTCTTCAGTAAGCCTGGATGATATGTTTTAATGTCCTTTTTTTTTGTGTGAACAGATTTTTTTCATTGTAACTGGCTGTAACTTTCTGCTTTCTTTGTCCTGTTATTGGTCTTTAAAAAAGTGAAGGGTGGAAATTTGAGACGGCATCCTATTTCCTCGAGATCCAAAGTTATTTTCTTTTACTTGTTTTACTTGCTCTGTTTTTATTGTTTTGATTTCTCTGTTTGAGAATCATACAACCTAAAGCTCAATTTCTTTTTTGCAGAATTCAACTCGGACATATAATTGCTTGTACACTTGCTGTTCGGCTTGTAGTTTTGCTTGTTTCCTTTTTCTAGAGATGTTAGTCTTGTTTTTGTTTTTTCAGTTTTTGGTTATTTGTCAACCTTATTGATGGGTTGCAAGATTTACTTTTCTTTTTTTTTTTATCAGCTCAGTAGTGGCAAGGAGAGTAAACTAATTTGTTTTCTTAGGTAATTTGTAGTTTGCCTTTTGTTGGAACTTTATTTTGGTTGGCAATGTCAACCTAGCAAGTTACCAGTGCCACAGGTAATGAAGCCATCCATTTGTTACAAAATAAAATGGGTATATTTGATGTTCTTTTTGTAACTATTGCAAAGATTTTGATACATTTTTATGTAACTTTTTATAATTAATTTTTTAATTTGAATAACTGGATGTTTCTGGGCAAGCTTGAAAATTACACCGCGCATCGCGCGGTGTTCTCCTCCTAGTAAAGGAAAAAGGGGGAAAAAGAGAGTGTCTATAAGTGTCCATTAAGGTTTGTGCTGAAAGACAAATCAAACGAGTCGATACTCAATTTTTGATTAGGTCGGAAAAAGTTCGTTTGAATTTAGTTCATCAGTTAATTAAATCAAATCAAGTTTCAATAGAATTTTGCATTTAAAATTTTCAAATTTGGCTTGATTAACATATAAATGAAATTTACATGTAAAAAATTCAACTGATTAACCTATGAATAGGTCAGGTATGCAGAATAACCTATCCTTCGTTTACAGAAAAAAAAAAGAATTAGATTAATAAATCAAATAATACATCATTTTTTCAAATGAATAAGAGTATTTACTCCTCCAACTATAAAAAACAATCAACAAAATAGAAAATCAAAACACGTTAGATAATTAAAACATCGAATATTCTTTTTACTATTAATATATAATGGTCCTCCTAACTCAATGAAATTAATGGTGACGAAAGTAGGAACTAGAAAAGGTAAATGAGAGTTAGGGTTAGGTAGATAAATTTATAAGTTTTGAAAATAAAATATATAATGGTGCTCCTAACTCAAATTATTAGTAAATAACTAAATAATCATGGTTTGAGATTTGGGCACTAGTTACCCTAACCAACCATATATACCAAAACTATATCCTAACCTAATTTTTTAAAGTAGGTTCGAGTAATCTAATCATTTTTAAAATTGCAAGTTGGTTACCCTATTTTTAAGTTTGGACCAATTTAATTTTTGTTATTATGCGCTTATTCGATTCTTTTTAAACACACTAAGTACTCGATTTGATTAGGCTTGTTACACCCTAATTTAGGTAGGCCAATTTATGTATGTCATTTTTTTATTATCATTACTATTAATGCAAATGATGTGCGTATCAATTAGTATTAATTAGGATATTACCTTGTATCAATTCAAGATTGATATACGCATTGCTATTTTATCCTAACACTTCACAATATTAAAATTTTCAATGAATGGACAATTTTCTTAATTGATTTATCAAAATTGATTTTAATTGCAAGCATCCACAATAATAGAGTAGCTATTCCCTAATAAAATCAGTAAGAGAGGAAAATGAACAAAAAAGAGTTCAACATACATGAAGCACCAATTAAAAGAAAAGGGTAAAATACAGTTTTGATACCTAAATCTCGACCCTTAAGCAATTATGGAACCCAAACTTTAAATGAAAAATAATCTGGTACCCAAAGTTACCATATTTACACACATTTCGTACACGTTAGAGATTTTTTCAAATTTCTGCTTAAAAAAGTCATGTGCTATAACATGCTCGTTAATGAAATTGTAAAAAATTCTACAATTATACCTAATTAAAGCATCTTCAAATGGCTGCTTCTACATTTAATTTGGTGCATGTCGATTTTCATAGTGTATTACACTAGTATTACCGATTGTGAGGTGTGTGTAATAAATTTGAAAGATTAGAAGGAACACTTTGTAAAAGAGATTATGTGATAAGAAGTGTTAAAGAGTTAATTGGAGAAGCACAAGATATGTTAATGACTAGAGACAAAGAAATAGGCATGAAACCAAGTTCCGCCAAGTGTCACTCATTTAAACCCTCGTTGACCAAAACCTGCTTAGTATTTATCTTACATTTTAGCACCAAAACTCCATCGTTTTCTTCTTGAGATGGCCAAAAATGCGAGACAAAAATGGAGAGAAAACTATAAGTTCAAGTCTTGATTTCTTGTTTGATTAATGAGAGAAAACAAGAGAAAATTCTAGTTTATTTTGACAAACCTTGAATCAAATTTGGGAGGAAGCCATTGGAGAAGTTTTGGAGGAAGAAACCTGTGAATAATTCTTGCTTGGTTGTCAATCTAAGGTTTTGGAGGTAAAAAGGTGAATTTTGTTAGAAATCTTTCCTTATCTTTGAGTTCATTTGATATATAATATTATAAAAGTTAAAAGAGGACTTGTATGGTGGATTTCATGATTTTCAGATTATGTTATGAATTTCTAACTTTGTTTTGTGGGATTTAAGAGGTAAATTTGATAGCAACCCTATGTTTCTTCACTTGTCTTTGCATCTACTTGATGAATGATACTCTATAAGGTAAAAGACATGATGTTCATCTTAGTCCGTATCTTTTGAAGATTACAAAATAAATGGATTTTACTAATATTCCCTAAATAGATGTTTTCAGATTTGGAGCAAAACAGGCTAACATATGCAGAAGCATGAGTCGGACGCACAAAAAGTCTGCATCGGCCGTCCGACAACCTTCGAGTAACTTCGGACGCATAAGGAACTCACTTTCGGACGTCCGAAGATAATAAGTCGAGTTCTCTAAACTCACTGACTTCGTTCGGATGTACAACACCTAAGTACCGGACGTCCGATAAACGTTGCGACACTTCGGACGCAAAGTATTGAAGCACTGGACGTCCTAAACATTTCAAGAAAACTTCTTGAACTCACTGCCTGTGATCGGACGGGGAAAACCAGCCTATCGGACGTCCGACACCACTTACGGCTAGTTGACTCTTCAGCTGCCTTCTATCCGTTGACAGTATTAATTGAAGTACTTTTTGGTCTCTTATAAATAGAGTAAAGTCAACCACTTCAAAAGAACTTTCGCACATTGAGACTACATCAGATCTTGAGTGATTCAAGTGTGAGAATACTCTTTAAAGAAGATTTGTACTCTTAGTTGTGGAAATTTCAATAAACTTTTCAAGTGTGTTTCTATTTCATTAATAGTGTAGCTTTGTGAGGGTTATCCGAGTAATAGTAAAACTTCCTTGCTTGACCAAGTGCGGCTTGGGGCGAGGAGGAAGTGATCCTTCCATTGTACACAAGAGTTTGGTTGTAAGTTAATCAACTTGAAGAAACTTACTATATAAAGTGGTATTCAAACTCAAGTGAAGATTGAAACTTGGTTTGCTATTCTATCATTTTACTTACTGTCTTGCAATATAAATTGTCTATCTCTTCTACTCTCAAGCACTTGTGCTTATTTATCAATTGCTCCATTGTGTGGTCCTTTAGAAAAAGAGGGCAAGTTCTCAAAAAGTGACTCATATTTTGGCTAGTTTTTAAATCACTTAATTCACCCCCCTCTTAGGTTGTCTTCAATCCTTGCAATTGGTATCCTAGCTTAGTCTCCTAGAGATTAAGCTCAATCGGATTTGGAGTAAAAATGACAACCAACAATGCCATATTTTTTGAAGGACAATCCGTCACTAGACCCCCAATGTTCAATGGATCAAATTATGTGAGTTGGAAGGAGAGGATGATTATTTTCTTACAATTCATTGATATTGAGTTGTGGTTTATTGTCAATGAAGGTACATATGATACCTCTATTATTGATGAAGTTACTCATAGGTTGAGACAAAAAACAAGGAGTGAGTTGACTGGTGAGGATAGAACTCATCTTACCTTAAATGCCAAGGCTATGAATGTACTATACAGTGCTTTAGATTCAAATGAGTTTATTAGAGTTAAAGGCTGTAGATCTGCAAAAGAGATTTGGGATAAATTCAGAGAAATCCATGAAGGAAGTGAGAATATGAGAGAACAAAAGAATTCCATTCTGGTCACTAAGTATGAATTCTTTAAGATGGAATCTCATGAAAATATTGACAAGATGTATTGCAAATTCAATGATCTTATTAAGGATTTAGAAGTATTTGAAAAGGATTACTCTCTAGGTGAGAAAAATAAAAAAATTCTGAATGCTTTATCCAATGAATGTGAGAGTAAGGTGACTGCCATTGAGGAAGCTAAAGATCTAAATAGCTTGCCTATTGAATCTTTTATTAATTCTTTAACCTCTTATGAGCTAAAACTCAAATCTAAGGTGCAGGAGGAAGAAGATACGAAAGTGAGAAAGAGTATTGATCTAAAAGTCTCACAAGATGAAGATGATTCAACCTCCTTAGATGAAGATGACATGGTAGGTGATGACAGTGATATTGCACTCATCACACGAGATTTCAAAAGAATACTCAACAAGAAAAGATTCAGAAAAGGTGGACCTAGCAATTTCTTTCCGAATCAGTCCAACAACTTGAGAAACAAAGGGAAGTTAGAGTTCAACAAAAAGCAAACTGATAAGTGCTTTGAATGCGGCCAACCTGAATACTATGCAAATGAGTGTCCAATGAAGAAAAATAAGGAGAGCAAGGTTGAACGAAAATCAAAGTTCAACAATTTTCAAATCACTTGGAATGACTGCAATTCAGAAGGTGAAGTCGAAGAAGAAGAGGAATCTGCCCAAGTGGCTTTCATGGCTATTGGTGATGAAGAGGTGAACCTGGTGAACATTATTAAGAAATCAAAGTGGTTCATAGATAGTGGATACTCAAGACATATGACTGGTGATACATCACAGTTCATCAAGCTCAAACCAAAAGCAAGCGAAAAGGTAACTTTTGGAGATGACAACAAAGCCAAAACTGTTGAAATTGGTGATGTTGGTAAGAATGGTCAAACATTTGTTCACAATGTTCTTTTAGTTGACAATTTGAGTTACAACTTGTTAAGTGTTAGTCAATTGTGTGATAGGAATCTGTTTGTGTTATTTAAAAAGCATGAATGTCATATTCTTAACTCAAAATTCAACACTGTTTTCAAAGGAAAAAGAGTAAATAACATTTATGTAGTTATCCTTAAAAAAGTTGATTCCTCTAGCCTTAGTTGTCTCAAAATAACAAATGAGGACCCCTGACTGTGGCATAGAAGGCTCTGTCATTTCAATATGGATTCGCTAAAAAAAATTTCCAAAAAGAAACTTGTTAAAGGACTTCCAAAAATCAAATTTGAAAAAGACCGAATCTATGATGCTTGCCAATTTGAAAAATAAGTCAAGGTATCTTTTCAACCCAAGAAATGTGTTTCTACTACAAAACCTCTAGAACTTTTACATCTTGATTTATTTGGTCCTACACAAACTACCAACTTAAGTGACAAAAGATTTTACTTTGTTGTTATTGATGATTATTCTAGATACATTTGGGTGATGTTTCTTGCACACAAAGATGATGCTTTCAAAAATTTTGTTTCACTATTTGTAAAAGTTCAGAATCTGATTGGTTTGAAAATCATCAAAATAAGGAGTGACCATGGTTCAGAATTTCGTATCTGTAATTTTTCAGAATTTTGTGATAACAATGGTATTACACATGAATTTTCCATTGCAAGAGTCCCCCAACAAAATGGGGTTGTTGAAAGAAAAAATAGAACTCTTCAAGTGGCTGCTAGAACTATGCTTAGTGAATGTAATTTATCAAAGTATTTTTGGCTTAAAACTATAAACACAACCTGCTATATCATGAACAGAGTACTTTTAAGACCAATTTTGAACAAAACTCTTATGAGCTGATGTTTGATAAAAAGTCTGTTGTTGGATATTTTAAAATCTTTGGTTGTAGATGCTTCATTCTAAACATAAAAAAATATCTTGAAAAGTTTGATAAAAAATCTGATGAGGGAATTTTCTTGAGATATTGTGAGAATAAGAGAGGTTTTATAGTCTATAATCGTAGGACTCTGGTTATAGAGGAAACTATACACATTACTTTTGATGAATCTAATGGTGACATTTTCATGAGTTGTGGTGAAGATGATGATGCATGTGTTCAAGAAGAACTAAAGAAACTAACAATCAGTGACCAAGGCACTACTTCACCAGAAAATGATTCAAAGGAAGATGAAACTCAAGACAGTCCAACTAGGAAAAACAACGACAGAGACACTACTATTCCTAATGATCTTCCAAGAGTCTAGAAATTTGTCCAAAATTATTCTAAGAAACTCATCATTGGTGATTCATCCGAAAAGGTCAGAACACATTCCTCCTCTAGACAACTAATAGATAATTTTGCATTGGTCTCACACTTTGAACCCAAAAATATTGTTGATGCATTGAAAAATGAGAACTGAATTTTAACTATGGAGGAAGAGTTAAATCAATTTGAAAGAAATAAGATTTGGACATTAGTTGCTAGACCACAAGATCATCCTATCATTGGTACCAAGTGAATTTTTAGAAACAAAATGAATGACGAATGTGAGGTAGTAAGAAATAAGGCCAGACTGGAAACTGAGAGATACACTCAAGAAGAAGGAATAGATTTTGATGAATCATTTGCACCTGTAACTAGGCTAGAATCAATTAGAATGCTTTTGGCTTTCGCATGTTTCAAGAACTTTAAATTATTTCAAATGGATGTTAAAAGTGCTTTCTTAAATGGATTTATAGATCAAGAAATTTATGTTGATCAACCTCCTGATTTTGAAAATGAAATTTATCCAAATCATGTTTTTAAATTCTCAAAAGTTTTGTATGGATTAAAACAAACTCCAAGAGCATAGTATGAACGTTTGAGTGATTTTTTGATTGAAAATAGTTTTAAAAGAGGCATTGTGGATAATACTCTTTTCACTAAATAGAATTCACGTGATCTTTTAATTGTTCAAATATATGTGGATGATATTATATTTGGTGCTATTAATGAGAGTTTGTGCAAGGATTTTTTCAATATCATGCAAAAAGAGTTTGAAATGAGCATGATGGGAGAATTAAATTTCTTCCTTGGACTCCAAGTGGTTCAAACCCGAGATGGAACATTCATCAATCAAACCAAATAAACCAAGGAGCTGCTAAAAAGATTTGGAATGTAGGATTCGAAACAAGTTGGAACACCTTTGTGCACATCTACCAAGCTTGACAAGGATGAGGACAATGCAAAAGTTGATGAAAAGAAGTATAGAGGTATGATTGGTAGTTTGCTTTATTTAACTGCTAGTAGACCTGATATTATGTTTGCTGTGTGCCTATGTGCTCGTTTTCAGTCTTGTCCAAAAGAATTACATTTAAATGCAGTAAAAAGAATTCATAGATATCTAAAAGGAACCTTGAGTTTTGGCCTTTGGTATCCTAAGTGTCATGAACTTCCTCTGTGTGGATTCTCTGATACTGATTTTGGTGGCTGTAGGGTAGATAGAAAAAGTACAACAGGTATATGTAACTTTCTTGAAAATTGCTTAGTGTCTTGGTTTAGCAAAAAATAAAATGCTGTTTCATTGTCTACAACTGAAGCTGAATATGTTGCTGCTGGTGCTTGTTGTGCTCAATTGTTGTGGATGAAAAAACACATTGAATGATTTTGGTTTAGTTAATGATTTTGTGCCTATGTATTGTCATAACACTAGTGCCATCAATTTGATAAAAAATTTCATTCAACACTCTGGGACTAAGCACATAGACATAAAATATCATTTCATTCGCGATCTTGTCCACAAGGGTAAAATTTGTGTTCAATATTTTTGTTCTAAAGATCAAATTGCGGATATCCTCGTAAAAGCCCTTTCACTGGATCAATTTGTGTATCTGGGAACAAAATTGGGCATTTCAGAAAAAATATTCTAAGATTTTTTTTGTCATTCTTTATCGGACGTCCAATGGATTAGAACGGACGTCCGACAATGTTCTTCATCGCTTTTCCAGAAAAGTTTTGGTTCGGACGGTTGTGTCGGACGCTTCACTTCGTTCGGCCGTTCGACACTCAAAAATTGCGTCTTATAAAGAAATTTTCTGCGTCATTCAGTTCATTCTTACCCTTTTATCTCGAACGCAACTCTTCACATTCTCTCAAAGTTCAAAATTCAAATTCGTCTCTCCTTGGAACAAGTACCAAGAAATCACTCTGACCGACACCTTCTCACATTTATTACGAGTTTATTACATTTCGTAACTTTTTCAAATCGCCAACTACACTATAAATCCCAATTACTACCCGAAACCCTAATCACAAAAACTCATTCTCTGTGGACTGTTTGTGCATCCATTGCAGTACATACTGAACTTTTCACCGTTTGATACTCATTTGCATGACATCACAAAACACAAACCACACTGCACTTCAATCATGGTGAGAATTAGAGGGGGATCCGTGAGTGTCGGATGCACTTTCAGGCTGCGTGACGAAGATGATGAAGATGTTCAAGTTGTTGAACCCTCCATCAAATCACCCAAGAAGAAAACTGGAAATCGAGTTGGAAAAATGAAACAATCTGCAAGAAAAAGCAGAATGTGCAAACTAGAGAGCCATCTGCTGAACCATCTGATGAGTAGATGGAGGAACAACAATCTGAAGGGCATCCAATGAGTGACAATGAAGAGGAACCAGTGCAGCCCACCAATGCAGATGTAACAAAAACCAAATTACCCAGGAAAGAAAAAAGGACTACCAAAAGGAAGAGCATTGTTCAACCCAAGGAAAAATAAACTGTTGATCATTCTGGAGATCAGTAGAATGCAGAAAAAATTGCTGAGGAACTGAGGAACCATCTACCAGGAGATCACCAAGGACAAAGTCTGGTATCCAGAGTGCTGCGTAAACTGCTTAGCGCAGTGGAAAAAGAAAGCGTCCTGAGACCCACACTGCTATTGAACCCACTCCTCTACCCAAATTCATCGACAATGAAGCCAGAGAAAGATTTGAATGGATCTCGCAGAAGGGCTTCATCACCCAGAGGACCATTATCCCTTACGAATTTCGTAAGTTTGATCTTGAACCTGTTCTCAATCTGTTTGAATTTCATAAATGGACCCATCTTTTAACCATTCCAAACACATACAATCCTGACATGCTCCATCAGTTTTTTGATAATTTTTGGAAAGGCAAATCACATACTAATCTCATTTCTCGTGTCAACTCTGTTAACATTGAACTGAACCCTGACATTTTTAATTCTGTTTTGAAAACCAAAATTGAAAGCGATTTTAAAGGCAAAATTATAAACTTCTTTTCATACGAAGCATTTCCCTCTGCATACCATCACTTTCATGTTGCAAAATTAATGACCTACTTTCAATCTCACTTTAATACTCCTGCTGAGGCAAGATTGGAGGATCTTAACCCTCAGAACCTGATCATTTTCATCATAATTTCAAACTTGTTGTGCTCACTGATGGCCATTGAACTGATGCAAATAAAATGAAACTTTATTTGTTTTACTGTTTTCTGAAAAAAATTTGAATTGATTTTGGTTTTGTCATATGTAAGTTTCTGCTCAAGATAAGTACTGATAGCCGTAGAAAACTGTCCTATGAAAAATTTTTTACTCCTATTTTCAATCATTTAGAAATTTCTTTTACTGGCAAATCCCTAAAAGTGGGTACATCAACTGTGTTCTCAAAAATTTATTTTGAAATGGGTCAATGGTGTTACAAAGAAACAGTATCTGAGTCTAGGAGAAAAAATTTTCATGAAACCCCTGTCACCCCTAGGATTCCTCGTGACCAGTCAATGCATGTGACACCCTTCCCCATTCATCCCAGAAAATCAGCCTCTAAGTTTTCTTCATCCAACCTTGAGGTCATCACTCTGTTGAGAATTTCAAACAGCATATCCTGCTTCTTGAAGATGGGTTGATGACGACCATGACTTTTGAACAACAAGCCACCTTCGTTGCCAAAAGAAATCTGCTTGTACCTCCCATTCCTCCAGAAAATGAAACTGCACAGCGAAAGGAGCTCGGAACTGAGCCAATTGCTGAGACTACTCCACAGTACTGTGCCTCCACTTCTCAACCACAGGACAAGGAAAAAGCTCCGGTAACTGATGGAGGAACTGAAGAGGAGGATGATGATGATGAGGATGAGGACACTGAGGAAGAAGACCCTGTTCAGTTTCGTCTTGTTAGAAGAAGGCCTGGATCTTCCAAAATCACATTTTAGGCACCCCTTGACACATGCACCTCATGGTAGTTCATAATAGGCTTTTGGCATCCCTTGTGTTTCAAACTTTATGTATTTTGTATTAAGATTTCTACTTTCCCTTTCACTGCTG
This sequence comes from Coffea arabica, assembly GCF_036785885.1. Taxonomy (NCBI): domain Eukaryota; kingdom Viridiplantae; phylum Streptophyta; class Magnoliopsida; order Gentianales; family Rubiaceae; genus Coffea; species Coffea arabica. Next base: position 77,227,288 of record NC_092313.1, read on the forward strand.
GTCTGTAAGAATATTTGAATATTTTGTGTGATTTGAACTCGTGGTTTGTTATTCCTATAATTTTGGATGAATGCTTGGCACTTAATGTCTGATATTGTTTGTTGCTGGACGATAATGTTGGTAATATGGCCATGGTTGATTTAATAATGACAAAATGGGAGAGAAATGGATTGGATATGAATTATCTATGTGGGTCTCTATGTGAGGGGGAGTCATCTTTTTCTGAGTAAACATGGGTGAACATTATTCTGAAGGGAAGTTGTACTTAAATTTTGTACTTAAGCAAAGAGGGAAAATGCATTCAGTAAGGGGGAGCTGTACTTAAATTTTTTGCTCCATCTATTGTTTTGTCATCATCAAAAAAGGGAAGATTGTTCATCTCAATCCGTATCTTTTGATGATTACAAAATAAATGGATGTTACTAATATTCCCTAAATAAATGTTTTTAGATTTGAAGCAAAACAGGCTAACATATGCTGAAGCATGAGTCGGACGCACAAAAAGTCTGCATCAGCCGTCCGACAACTTTCGAGTAACTTCGGACGCATAAGGAACTCACTTTCGGACGTCTGAAAATAGTAAGCTGAGTTCTCTAAACTCACTGACTTCGTTCAGACGTATAACACCTGAGTACCAGACGTCCGACAAACTTTGCGACACTTCGGACGCAAAGCATTGAACACCGGACGTCCTAAATATTTCAAGAAAACTTCTTGAACTCACTGCTTGCGATCGGACGCGAAAAATCAGCCTATCGGACGTCCGACACCACCAACAGCTAGTTGACTCTTCAGTTGCCTTCTTTCCGTTAGCAGCATTAATTGAAGTACTTTTTGGTCTCTTAGAAATAGAGCAAAGTCAACCACTTCAAAATAATTTTCGCACATTGAGACTACATCAGATCTTGAGTGATTCAAGTGATAGTAAAACTTCCTTGTTTGATCAAGTGCGGCTTGGGGCGAGGAGGAAGTGATCCTTCCTTTGTACATAAGAGTTTGGTTATAAGTTGATTAATTTGAAGAAACTTGCTATATAAAGTGGTATTCAAACTCAAGTGGAGTTTGAAATTTGGTTTGCTATTTTATCCTTTTACTTACTGTCTTGCAATATAAATTGTCTATCTCTTCTACTCCCAAGCACTTGTACTTATTCATCAATTGCTCCATTGTGTGGTCCTTTTGAAAAAGAGGGCAAGTTCTCAAAAAATGACTCATATTTTGACTAATTTTTAAACCACCTAATTCACCCCCCTCTTAGGTTGTTTTCGATCCTTACACATGACTTTTATGAAAGATTTCATACTTTGTCAATGTTATGTTGCAATTTTCAATTTTGGTGCATAATCTAGTTAGTTTAGTTTAGAGTTTTGAATGTATGAAATTTGATGCGTTTGTTTGCTAAGAAGATGGTTCATATATGTAATGACATGATATATTGATTGATATTGGTTTCGCCAAGAAAATTAGATTGAAAGTTGGAAATTTTGTTGAAAACTTTGGAAAAAAACTTGCTGTAATTTCTATTAGAGTTGACCGGCTAGAAAAGGGCCATTTTTCGGTTTTGATTTCCAAAATTTTGTAGCGATTTTGCTCAAGATACTTTATTAAACCTAAATTTTCACCTATATGTTGAATTTAAATCAAAACAAAAAGGACAAGAGAAGGAAAATGAGTTTTCTCCAACATGTTTTTCTTGCTCGAAATTTTTAGTTTTGTGCCTCAAAAGTATTGTCCCGTTATCTTGAAAATTATTGAATATAATCTACATGTTCTCGCTTCATATTATACTTGAAACATGGACCTATCATACATGTGATTTTTTCTTGATTTGAACAAGAAATCGTGGCCATTTGGGAAGCTATATTAAGGTTAAATTTGCAATTTTCTGTGTTTGTTAAGTGAAACTTCGAACTCATATTTTTTTCATTTATCTTGACTTTAAATGGATAGGCTCTTGATAGCTTATATGACCACAGGATTTGAGAAGATGAATCAGGGTTTGAAGTGGAAAGATTGTGATCAATTGGTGAGTATTTCAACTGCATGTTCCATGTTACCTGATCAAATGTGACTTGTGGTTAAAAATTATTAGGGATTCTGAATTATTATTTCATAGGTGAGTGTGTACGTTTCGCACTCGACCTAATTTGATTGGACTCTGACTATCTTGTTTATAAGTGAAAGGATATACATGTACAAGAAACTTGATATACATGTGATTTGACGCTGGACTTGAAATACTTGACCTTGAAATACTTAAAATGTTTGAAATATTTAATATGTTAAGCTTACTTAATTTGATCTTGGTTAGGTGAATACGTATTTATTTGCGCTCGACCTTTGTAAAATTGAATTATATGATCCTGCATGTGGACTTGAATATACATGTGTATGTGTGAGGATCCGAAAATTTTTCTTATTTATTTTATTTTCCCGCGGGCATTTTTCTTACTTTATTTTATTATCGTAATTTTCCAGAAATTTTTATAAGTGAGTATCGTTTTTAAACCATTTTCCTAGTATAAGTGAGTACCTGTTAAGTTTGAGGAGCGTTATAGACGTGGTGATACGAACAAGAGGAGCCACTGGAGTAAAGCCATGAGTTTTTCTAGGCTGGTTGTGAGCATTTTTCAAACTAACCAAGAAACATGTAAGTCAATCTGTGGTGGCGTTCGATTTGAGGATTCAGACTACCAACCCTTGTTCATGTCATTCATTTCCATCCAGATTTGAGGACAAATCCTTCTCAAGTGGAGGGGACTGATGTGTGCACGGACCTTAGCCCAAGTAATGACCCAGTCCGAGTTCCATTGGTCCCAGTCACACATGCACGAGCCAAGCTCTTCAAAGAATCCCTCCAAGCCTTTGTTCAAATTGTCCAAGACCAACATGGAGTCCATAGAGATATTGAAGGCTTGGACGGAGACAATCAAGTTATCTACACCATGATCCAAGCCTACGAAGAGTCAAGCGGGCCATCAAGAGAATAAAGCCTTAGGCCTCATCAATTAGTTATCAATTAGTTAATGATTAAGTAAGAGCATGGGCTGGCCCATCTTGTTCCAAGAGCATGGGCCGACTTTTTTTTTTTTTTTTTTTCTGGATGGAAATGAATGACACGAACAATGGTTGGTAGTCTGAATCCTCAAATCGAACGCCACCACAGATTGACTTACATGTTTCTTGGTTAGTTTGAAAAATGCTCACAACCAGCCTAGAAAAACTCATGGCTTTACTCCAGTGGCTCCTCTTGTTCGTATCACGTGGGACCCGCTAGTGCGGTAAGTGCGATATATTTTTGACGACTGAGTAAATTTTCATAACAGTATATTATGTTACAAGATAGTAGGAGATAATTAGAGACTAACTATATAGATTAGCTTTGGAGGATAAGAAGATGAGGATAAAACTAAGAAAGGCCAAGTGTCATGAAATTAGTGGATGTTGGACTTTGACCCAAGGTTTCTTAACTTTACTAAATCAAAAATTTGACCAAAATTCATCTCATTTTTCTTCATGCTTGGCCGCCCAAAAGAGAGAAAAACTAAGAGAGAAAACTTCCTTTCCAACTTTCAAAAATTGCTTGAATCTTGAGTTTTAGCTAACAACTTTGCAAACCACTCCATATAAGTTGTTCTTTAGGGAAGATTAAATCTTGTTGTGGAGTTATTTTGGGAGGAAAAAGCCTAATCTACCATTTTTCCTTGTGGTTATAAGATAACTTGTATTGAACATCCTTCTTTACTTCTAATAGTTGCATATTAGTGGTTTAAGGTTGTAGTTTTAATAGTTTTATGAGACATATTGTGGTTTGAGGTGATGATATGAAATTTTTCAGTTTTTATGATATAATTTCTGCTCACATGTAATGATTGAGGGTTGGCCATATTTTGCTAGTTTGCTATATGAAAGAATGAAGGATTATGGAGTAGATTAACTTGCCTAAAGAAATTTCCAACTTATGTGTTTAAATTTCAGTTTTAGGGTTTCTAATTTGAACTATCATTTGGTTGTATTTGAAAAGGGTATTGTGATCCTAATTAAATGTGTTAAATGGTTTATGATTTGTATGTACAATTGGGGCTGAATTGATATGAGTTTGGGTGTTGAGTTTTGAATGGAAAAGTAGGAGAAAACAAGGGAGGTGCTGCTGAAATTTCCGCAGGAACTCTTGAACAGGTTTCGGAAATCTGTTATATTTTGATGTAGAAATGTTGGAATTGAGTTCTGTTTATTGCGTTTGAAACTAGATTTATAGAACTACAAATCGTGAAAATTTCCGACCCTGGTTCTATCTATGTGATTTATGGTGATTTTCCAAATTTGACTGAAATTACATACCTGTACTGTCTTTTATTGGATAAAACAGCAATTTGAGGCTCAAATTTGACTGACTTGTGATCTGAATCTTATAAATATGTCTTATGAGAAATTGTATCCCTTTGAATTTATTTTCCGACGGTATAAATTTTATCAATTTTGGACTTAAGAAGCTTGAGATATGATTTTTCAAATAGTGTTTGCGCAAAACTGGAAAATTCTGTTTTCCTAGCACTGATCTTACTCTCATTTCCACTTCAAATTTGGAGATGGTAAATCATTGTAGGTAGGGTTTTGAGATCGATCATGTCCCTAGGACCAACTATTACCTTTTCACTCAAAAGTCACATTTTATCTCTTTGCATTTGTAGTTCATTTGAATAGGCATATGACTCGTAATCGAGCCGCACTTGTACATTCCGTTTTACTAGATTTTGGATGTTCAAACCTCAATTATTTTACCTTGGTTATTCTTAGGGTTTCACGGTGATCAAAACCCTACCTTGGGTGAAAACTTGTAAAGTTATATTTGTTTGAACTGGTGAGTGTACCATTCCCCTGAATTGTTGCTTAATTGGGTCATCTGTACTTGAAAGCGCTGACATGAATAACTATGAACTCTGTTTATTCTAAATGAGACGAGGTGTATTTTATCACACTCGTTTTCTAGCCTGTATGACTGTTTACTGTATAAACTGGAATCTGTTACTTGTACCTGTTATGAGATTGAATTAGTTACCTGTGCCTGTTATAATGTCGTTTGGAAGTGTATCCAACGATCTTCTTGTTAAACTTGAGTTCAACTTCATGGGGAGTTAATTAAATCGAGCCAGCAAGGGTTTGATCGAGAAAATTGACAATCCATGGGTGCCTGTTCCTAGGAAATTTTTGGGTATTGAGACTCTTGATTCCGATATATTCGTGTATTACTATACCTGTTCCTGTTGAGATGTTCGGACCCGGTAAGGGGTATGTTTGGTGGACGAAATTTGGCGTTAAGTGGTGCTCTACTGAACTAGTTACTTTACTTTAAAGTTGACGAAGTGTCAACTACTACTTGATCAAGATCTGGTACTGCAACGGGAATCTGGCTTCTGAGAGTCACCTGTATCCTTTCTATTTGAATCACTGTTCTAACTGCTTTACTTTATATCTGGTATGTGTATCTGACTGATTAAACATGAAATGACATGATTCTTGACTACTTGAATTTTTGGTACCTCATTGAGCGTAAATTCACCCTCTTTCCGTTATCTTTGTTTTCCTTACAGGGGCAAACTGTGAAATCATGATGTTGGATGAAAGAGTCAAGCTAGTGTAAACGTTCCTTTGTTAAGCTCCTTTGTAATAGAAAAATCCTAATTGTATTTCGATATAGTATCACACTTTTACTTGTAAAGTTTCAACGTGTGTTTCAAAGTGTTTATTCATGTCTCTCTCGTGTATTTGTCGGTAAATGTACGTTTGATGGGTTTACATGAACTTTACTTGTATCCGTTGGGGATTCGAACGAGTGCGGGATTTGATCGAGAAAAGAAAAGTTTTGGCGGGAAACTGTTCATCGAATCCGGCTAGTTCTTGGCCAGATACTTGGCCGGATTGGTAGGAAAAGTTGAAAAAAATTTGATTTCGCTACTGCCTTGAATCCGGCCGGATTGTGACGTGACAGTCATTTTTCATTTTCTTTTCTTCCGTTTTCATTTCGTTTCGTGCTTGTGGGAGCGTACTTTCGACATATCATGGCACCGTGCGTTCTGGAAATCTTGTATTCGGCTTAGTAGTCCTGACGAGAGTTGGGTAGGCAGTCCGCTAACCCCTTTGGTTCGCCCTAGGGGAAGATGGGGCTGTCACAGTATGAATGTAGGCCAACTGTATTTTTTCTTGCAATGGTTGAATTGGACTTTTCACTGGCACCCTTATCCAAAATGTCGGGTAAGTTAGACAATTTTGGATAAAGGAATAATTTTTTAACATGTTTACCAATGACTTAAACCCGTGACATGTTTCAATACCGAAACATTAGATGGCTACTAACGTCTCCAATTGTGACATATTTGAACGTTGAATGACAACCAATGACTCCACTCGTGAACACTTATATATTTGGAGCTCCAATCCCAAATCACCAATATTTGAGCATTGGGAATTTTAAACCCAATCTCATAGCTAGTTAATCGAATTGAATCGGTAAAGATTTGGTCGAGAAGATTGACGAACCATGGGTACTTGTTTTGATGTGCAGGTCCGGTACAGGGGGATGATTGTAGAAACGGGATTGAAAATAAATAGTGGTCTACGGACATTATAATTAGTTAATGGAGTGTCAACGGAACCTGGACATGCTGTTGTGGAATCTACTCCTGAGAGTAGACTATATCTTTTGACATGCATGTGTTCTTTACTGTACATTATTGCATGATCTACTGTACATTATGTCATGATCTATATGAATATGACTTGCTTTTTGATATCTTGTAAATTGTATCATGCCAGCTAATTTACTTGCATTCTTTTTTGAAATCTCACTGGTCGTAAAACTTATAGCCAAGTTTTTTGCCAAATTTATCTGCTACAAGTTTTTTAAAAATTTTAACTACAGTAATCTCAAAAAACTTTTCAAAGTTTTTAAACTATACATTTCAAAATATTCAAAAAAAAAAAACTTCAATTTTTTTTAAAAAAACTACTACAGTAAGTTACAGTAAAGTTTTAGACAAACACCCAAAAAACTCACATTCCAAATGGGGCCTATATCATTAGTTTATTTTTCTTACAAGAGTTGAGATTCGGAACGAATAAATTTGAACTAACGTGTACTAATCCTCTTATACATGTACTTTTGGTAGACAAATTGTATTTTTGATCTTTAATGTTGTATCTTACGTTTCACTTTTTGGTTAAAATTAAACTTAAATTATTGGTTGAATTGTAGAATTCTGATGTTAATTTGGAGGATTGAACGGTTATTGAAAATTTATTGTAATAAATGTAGTGAATCTTGACGAGAGTTGGCAGGCGGTCTGTGACGCCCCGAAAGAATGAGTGTGAGAACCCGGAAATTTTTTAATTTTCTAGGGTTTATTTTATTTAATCGCCCGCCTTTTCTACATTTTCTTTATTAGAAAAATTCCCCAGAAAAAGTTTATGAGCAAAGATAGTTTTAAAATGATTTTTCTAGTATCGGTTAGTTTTTGAGAAATTAAGAGCGTATTTTGAACGTGGGACCCGCAAGTGCGGTAAATGCATTATATTTTTGACAACTTGTTGGAATTTTGTATTAAGTGATATTATTTTACAAAGTGTTAAGATATTTGTATTGGAGAGACAAAAATATAAGTTTTAAACCTAAAGGTGACAAGTGTCACCATCTAATTTACTCTTGACTTTGACCATTGAACTTTACCTTTACCTTTACCAAATAAATACCAAAAATTGGCCAAAATCATCTTCATTTTCTTACCTCTCTTGGCCGACTTTCTTGCTCAAAAAAAGAAAGAAAAGCTCTCAATTTTCTAGTCTCCAATCTTGGCCAATCTTTCAATTAAACCGATTAATCTTCCAATTACTCCATAAAACCTTTTAGTTTGGTGGAGTTGAGCTTGGTTGTGAAGTTGTTTGGAAAGTTAAGGTGACTAGTTGCTCTCTTTCTTGTGTTGCTAAGGTGAGTTGTGAAGGACCCCTCTCCTTCCTCTAATGATGTTCAATTCATGATTGGTGGTGGTATAAGATGCACTTTTATGGATTATATCTTGATTTTTGGTTGAATTGGTAAAGTTTTATAATTATTGGGGATTTTTCTGTTTTCATATGGATATGATTATGTGGTCATGTATGATGATTGGAAATGGTATATAATGATTCTAGAAGGTGGAAAAAGTGGATAATTGCAAACAATTTCTGTTTTGGAAGAAATTTTGGAAAGTTAGGGTTTATGATTGTGCGTTTTGCCCGAATTTATAACTCATAGATAGAGGTCGAATTGGCCTTGGATTAAAACATGAAAGTTGTAGGGAATGACATTTTAGAGGTGCCTACAAAATTTCAGATCAATCGGAGTAGTGTAGAATGAGAAAAATCAAAATTACTATTGTTGTTCTGGTTTTACCGGAATGTAAGAATTGCGCCTGTAATTGGTTGTTTTGGCTGGAATTGCTTCCGAATTGGTTGTTGAGATCTTCTGATGAAATTTATCCTTGTTTCTTAGCTTTCAGATGGTTTTGGAATTTCTGGATTTGGACTTGGATAGCCTGATTTATGATGTTTCCTCTAGAATGCGTTCTGTGAATTTGTTTTTGTGATTCTGGTATAGTATCTTGCATTTTTGACCTGGTTACACTCGAAACTGGGTTGAGTGACCTTCTGCAATATTGTAGCCCTATCTCTTAGCTTCGAAACGGTGGGTCTTACACTTTCATCCGACAATCGTAGCGCCTTTGGTACCATTACCGCAAAATGACGTCAAAACTATTTTTCTGGTTTTGAGCTTAACTTTCATTTCCGGACTTTTCCCTAGCTTGACTTGTACTAGTACTACTTGGAGCTTGCTGAATGGCTATTGGATGAACTTGTTGTTGTGTGTGTGTACCTTTGGGTTGGAATGAGGAAATAATGAAGCCATGATGGCTGGAAAAGTTAGCAAATTCAGGGGAAGTGCTGTCCGAACTTTGAAGGGATTTGTTTGCATTGAGTTTGTGATCTAAGACTTGGATTTGAGCAAGGCAATGTTATATGATGGATGATTTCTGAGCCGTGGAGGTGAGTGACCCTAAACTATTTCCAAAGTACTTGTGAAACGTTTCTTGCATTATTTACTTTCGAACTGTTTCCAAATTTACTTTTGAACTGTTTCCAAAGTTACTTTTGAACTGTTTTCTTGCATATCATGCGTGCTTATATGAGAGTGTTCCTTGTTTGATATATTTTCTTGACTTATTGGCTTGTTATTATGGATTGATAATGTGTTAAGTGCTTTCAATGATTGTTAAAATGAGTTTTCTGGGTGAGTGTGTACTTTATCGCACTCGACCTAAATAAATGTGAAATTTTCATGCTTAATGATTAAATGCTACTTGCGCATGAATGTAAGCCTTTTGGGCTGAACTGGCCATTGCCCCTTGTTACCGGTCGTCTCGAGCCAGAAGCGGACTCGGTCGGGCGATTAGGGACCTGGGTGAACGTTTGGTATACTCGAGTATTACCTTTGTAGGTTGGTGGAGGTTGGTGGAGCCTGGACGACGTCCGGGAAAGGTTGAATGAAAAAATGCAATTTCAAATGAAAAAAAAAAGGAAATGACAGGAGAACGAACGTATCCTTTTCATGAATGTTACTATCGCTTTCCATTGTTCATGTTTCTTGAATTATTGATACTCCATATTTAATATTTTGTAAATGTTGTAATTGTTTCTAGACTTATCATTTGATTTATGACATCATTGAAATGAACTATTGTTAAACCGATTTGATTACTGATTTTACCGGTTACTCGCTGAGCTTCTAGCTCACCCCAAAAATATTTTATTCCCCTCCACAGGGCTCAAAGCGAAGGAAGGACTTGTTGTGCTTATTCACATGTCTGGATGGCTTATATCTTGTACAGTTTGGATTTGGAATCATTTTATGTATAGTTGGGAATTGTTTCCGCTTCGCTTATGACATGTAATTTTTGGAGAATTTGATGTATATTGGAGATTTATATTGTAATATTTGAGGTTTATTCTTGTAATTCATTTGAGGACTATAGTGAACGACTGAGTCCCGGCGAGAGTTGGGCAGGCGGCCCGCCGAACCCTCAGGTTCGCCTTAGGGGGAGGTGGGGCTGTCACACGTGATGCGAGACGGATCTAGACGAACACCAAGTTGGGATGATTGACGGAACTTTGACCCTTCTAGAATCATAAGCCACGAACTAAGGAGATTCCTTAACCCTAGACTAGCAAATTTAGTGAACCAAAAGTATAGATAGAAGAACGCCACAATCAAGGAGACTACTTGATTGATAAGTTCGATGAACAATTTGAGATTAATTCTCAAGTATTCAAAGAGGCTCTCTTGGAAAGAGAAAAGTGAAAACTCACAATTTTATTGATCTTCCTAAACTCCTATGAAGGTCTCTTGCCTTGGCTATATATAGCCATACAACTTGAAAACCTAAAGTGACTTGAAAACCCTAACTCGGCTAGGCTAGGCCTTTGGCCCGATTCCACTACTCAAATCCACTATCTAATGGTCAGCTTATAATCGATCCAATGAAGGCTTTAAGCTGGCCCAGCATAACCCAATAAAAGCTAATTAACCAACTTAAGTTATAGTGAGCCTAGACTCTATAAATCGGATCCAACTCAACATGAGGTCTTGGACCGAATTTATTCCTAGCAAATAAAATAGAAATCTAGAAAATAAACTACTAACTATTACTAAAAGATTCAATCTCTTGCAGCCCAAAACATGGCCCATAAGCAGCCCATATTTCGTATCATTACCCTCCTCTTAAAAAAAGATTTGTCCTCAAATCGTGTTTGAAAATGAATGGTACTACAAGAGTTGGCAGTATGAAACTTCAAATCTCCACATATTGGCTCTCTTAGAATGGATGATACTTGCATACGTCGTGATTATTGTAATTCGCTACACATGTCTCTTGGTTAGCTTGAAAATGCTCACAATCCGCCATGGGAAACTCAAGGCTTTACTCCAACCACTCCAAAGCTCTCTAATCAGCATTGTGTCATGAATGGTCGAATTTGGACCTACACAATAAATCACACGATTAGAATTTGTAGGTATAAAATCACTTGACAGCTTACCATTCACATTCACAAGATAAGGATCTTCATAGTGATGCTCAATCAAGTTAGAAAAGTCTCGGACATGATTGTGCAAAGTTATAAAATTCATTGCAAGTTGTTGTGGGTATGGCCTATCTTGCACAAATGGAACAAGATCGAGATAGGTAGCTTTTGAACCCTCAAATTGAAGAATAAAACCAGGTTGTAAGGAATCAGAATTTAGACCAATGAGGAAAGGATTGTCACCAACAAAATAAGAAGGAAATTTATAACAAGTTTCAAGTGTAGAAACTCCCTTTGAAACTTCATTATTCCTCCCAACAAGCAAATCAGGCTCATGGTTGACGTTGAACATCAGTGGATGACAAAGAGAGACAACACTTAAGGTGCAAACTCCATGAAAAGTTTGATATTCACCAATGGATTTAGGCATAGAACATGCCAAGATCAACTCAATTTTTCCTTGCTTAACCTGCATAAAAGTAGAAACACTAAACAAAGTAGAGTCAAGATCGTTAGAAAAAACATATGATCTCACATCCTTTCTCACAATCAGCTTACTCTTAGAATTTTTAATCTCTTTTTCATGCTCAGTAGCTGACTTTTTCCTCTCATTATTCTCAACCTCTTTCTCCTTTTCAACTCCCTCGAATTTTACCTCTTCAGTCACAATTCTCTCCTCCAGCTCTTTCTTCATACTATAACGCTCATGCTCACTCTTCATGTATGCTAGATCAATACAAAGTTGCTTAGAGTTAAGCGACACAAGCCTGGTACGACGGCCATTAAATGTGAAGGAATACTTATTAGTATATCCATCATATTTGACTTCTCGATTAAACATCCACCATTGTCCCAACAGCACATGCGTCACTTGAATGGGAACCACATCACACAACACCTCATCCACGTATTGACCAATACGAAAAGGAACAAGTGTGTGCTTAGTAATCCAAATATCACCACTATCACTTTGCAACTTGTAAGGTCGAAGATGATCAATGGTTGGAAGATTCAATTTCTCAACCAAGACAGTACTTGCGAGATTAACTTCACAACGCTTATCAATGGCTAAGCTGCAAACTTTATCCTTGATATGGCAACGTGTATAAAACCAATCATTTTTTTGAGCTTTGATGATTTCCAATTGCTCAGTTATCTCACGCAATGCCACAGTATTTACTCCTTTAGGCACAAGATGGTGAAGCTCCAGTTGAGTATTCATTTGTCTCATACTTTTATTACCTGTAAAACTCAACAAAAATTAGTAGAACAGTCCTCACTCGCTCCCTTACGTGTTTCGCTCACTCTCGTGTTTTGCTCAAGTGTTTAAAAACACTCTAATGATCTCACCATTCACTTTCAAATCCCTTGATTGTTTCCTTTGAAGAAATCAGAAATTTTCTCAAAGCAGTTCAATCGAACCTTAATCAAATAGTATCCAATTGTACCAAAGGAACAAGAAGCAAGAGTAGAAACGGAAAGCTCAAGTAATGAATTCGATAAGGAATGGAATGTCCAAGTACAATGATGGAGTTTCCCAAGTGTTTACTTAGTTTCCTAATTGATTTTGGGAACCAAGTTAGGTGTTGGATTTATTTGAAAAATTCCTTATAGTCGGCTAACCAAATCAGAATTGTTACCAAAAAATTTCCAAATTTCGTACCCCTTAACCTTCCTCAAAATCGGCTATACCAAATCAGGGTTATTTCCAAAAATTTTCCAGATTTCCTTCTCCTTATGCCTTTCCTAAAGTCGGCTGGTCAACCAAGTGTAAAACAGATTTTGGTAGCTTCCTATTCTACCCGAAACTATCCTCCAAAAAATTCCAGAATTTCCTCTTCTTAAATCCCTCTCAAAGTCGGCTAGAACTTCCTAAAAAATTGTCCAGATTTGGTAGCTTCTAAATTTTTCAGAATTTCCTCTTCTTAAAGCCGATCCTTACCCCCCAAAATTTTCGTCCCTTACTCTCCCTCAACAAACATACAATTCGGCCCCCCTCCTCTTTGCTCCACACAAGGACAGTTTTGACTCTTGGTCCTAAGCAATGGCGTCACAAGATAATGCAAGTGATGTTACACAAGAATTCCCCAAGCGGCTTGCCCAAGAAACCTCCAAGAAATTTTCTCCTAAAACAAGAAAGCCATGTATGGATGCAAGAGCGTACAAGAAACTTTTTGTACGAAGGGAGGTACAAGTCTTCAAGAATCAAGATGATCAAGAATCTCAAAAATCTCAACGGGTGATACAAGTGATCAAGGCTCAAGGTGCTCCAGATTTTCAAGAGGAGGTTGGTCAAAACTTTTGAGTAGTCTTTTCTTGATGTAATTTTCTGGTTTGTTGGAACAATTGCAACAAGACAGAATTTGGCAAATAAAAGTGCGGCTTCCTTCTTTGTTGTTTGCTACCCGAATGCCTTTTCTCTTTTCCTTTTTCTGTTTTTGTTTTTGTTTTTGTTTTTGTTTTTGACTCTAAGAACACACAATTACTCGGCTATTTTTGGGTAAAAATTTCAGAATCTAATGTCAATCCAATGTTCTCCTTCAATCCTCTAATAATTATCAAGACATGTATCAAAGTTTCAAGACTTCAAGATTAGTTTCAAGAAACTCAAGAAACCCTAGATTATGGTAGTCCCTCTCCAAGATTCCAACCCCAAACAAGTTTAACCACAAAAATCAGTTTAGGAAATTAATGAAAACAACTTGGTGGAATAAACTAAAGTTTGGACAGATTTGGCAAGAAACTTGCGCCCAAGGAAACCCTAGTTGCAAGTGAAAACCCTAGCCGTCGCGACAAATTTTTTTTTTTTTTTTTTAATATTCAAACAGAATATGCAATGCACACAACTCAGTTACACTTGAAGACAGGCTTCAAGACAGAATCACACAACAAGTAATGCACGAAGTGGCTGCGAAGCAAAAGAAAACAAAGAGCTACGCAACAAGAACAAACAAAGGCGGACAGAATTTTATTTTATTTTGTAAAAATAATGGGACTTGACACAAAGAGAGACACAACCAGTTTTGCAAGATAAAATTTACTAGAAAGCTTACGAACAAACTCAACAGGATATACTTGATGTCGTCGACTAGCTCTGGATACCAACTGATGCGAGACGGATCTAGATGAACACCAAGTTGGGATGATTGGCGGAACTTTGACCCTTCTAGAATCACAAGCCACGAACTAAGGAGATTCCTTAACCCAAGACTAGCAAATTTAGTGAACCAAAAGTATAGATAGAAGAACGCCACAATCAAGGAGACTACTTGATTGATAAGTTCGATGAACAACTTGAGATTAATTCTCAAGTATTCAAAGAGGCTCTCTTGGAAAGAGAAAAGTGAAAACTCACAATTTTATTGATCTTCCTAAACTCCTATGAAGGTCTCTTGCCTTGGCTATATATAGCCATACAACTTGAAAACCTAAAGTGACTTGAAAACCCTAACTCGGCTAGGTTAGGCCTTTGGCCCGATTCCACTACTCAAATCCACTATCTAATGGTCAGCTTATAATCGATCCAATGAAGGCTTTAAGCTGGCCCAGCATAACCCAATAAAAGCTAATTAACCAACTTAAGTTATAGTGAGTCTAGACTCTATAAATCGGATCCAACTCAACATGAGGTCTTGGACCGAATTTATTCCTAGCAAATAAAATAGAAATCTAGAAAATAAACTACTAACTATTACTAAAAGATTCAATCTCTTGCAGCCCAAAACATGGCCCATAAGCGGCCCATATTTCGTATCATTAGAAATTTGTAAGCACAAATTTTGTTGCCTAAAATAAAAGACAAGAAAACTTGCACAAATATCAAATTTATTAAATCAAATAATAAGCGGGTTACAATCTCTGAAAATTCTTGAATCAAAGAAATTAATCCCCTGATTCTTTTCTTCGAATAGCTTCAATTGAAGGGCCGAAAAGACTTGTTCTCCAATCGAAAGGGTGTTTCCTACAACTTCGGCGTAGAAAACGATTGATTTGATGAAGGCGTCAAACACTTGGAACTTCGAGTCTTCAACACCGATAGCAGGAGGATTTGTTTGACTTGATTTGGACTTGGATTTGAGGAAGAAAGCTCTTGAGGGAATTTGACAGAGTTTCTCCGAATGTTAGGGATTTTTCTATATCTTTGTCTTGAGAGAAGACCTTTATTTATAGCCAAATGTGTAGGCTAAGTCTTCAAGAAAACCCTCCAGAATCTTCCTGCATTTTGGGTAACTTGTCCCTTAAGAAACCCATTTTACTTGGGCTTAAATAACGGGCCCATCTAAATAGTCCACTGTGAACTAATAAATTAATTAATTCACTCCAATTCAAATGGACTTTATAGATTTGATTTGATTTAATAGCCCATATAATATTGGCCCAACTTGACGGTCCAAAACATAATGGACTTCTGTAATTTAACTTAATTTAGTCAAGATCGATTTAATTTAAATAAATCTTAACTAAAATGAATTAAATAAATTTTCTTTGTCTACAAATGCCCCCACTTCAAGGCTCAATTGAAGCTTGCTTGTCAAGGATTGCAATTGAGACTTGAAGTACTTGATTTTTTTATTTATTTATTTTTTTATATAAAAGAAAGCCAATTCATTTGCCAATTTGAGCTTGGATCAATACATGCAATTCAAGATCATATTTATGATCAAAAGTCCCCACGGACCATGTGTCATATGAGGTCTATGGCGAGGTGCAATGCATAGGATCATTCCCTATACCATCACAATGAATTTTGTTGCTTCAATTGCAATTAGTCTCGGACATGTACTTGGGAATTGTCAAAACCAATTGTATTGCTCGAATTGCTGCTCTGTTGGTCTTTGGAATTCCATTGGAGACTAGTCCAAGTGACTACCATTAACTTAAAGCTGCAATACATTCAAACGTTCCAATCGGTTTTATTCCGACAAGAATGGTCCCATGTCCCTTGAAGACTTTGCTCCATAGACATTCTTCACCTGGAAGTTCCAATAGGCGCCATTAATTTAATTTCACTTTCAGCAACTTCAATGTAGCCTTATTTGCACTAGGAATCCTTCTATGACCATTGCACCGCCTAAACATTTAATAATCAAAGCATGGCTACCAATTTGTTCGGTGGAAACTTCCCATTCAATACTTATCATGAAACTTCCATTTTAGAGAGCCGAAACGTGGTGCAAAGATTAGGAAATGTCTTCACACTTTGGCACTCAAAATTACATGCGGCAGACTTGCTAAATCATATTGATAATCTCCAATTTGCATCTCAAGCTGCTAACTACCAAATCTTGTCCGTGGCACCTGGCAATATGGAATTTGCTAAGTTTCAACACTTCCTAAATCGCAAATGTATTCCCAAAACCAATGTTGGTAACTTCTGAATGCCGAATTTCGAGAGCTTCCCAAATGGACTTCCAGCTTTTGAAATTATTCTTGGGAACCAAATTCATGTGATTCCAAAAAATTAAATGATAATCACTGAATTTAGTAGCTGCCCAAAACTTAAAACTTCCTAAACTGATTCATTTGAGCGCCTTGTAGAGCTCCACAAGACATTCTTTCTCTTTTTTTTTTCTTGAAGCTGAGCAATTTGGAATTCCTTTGGCATTGCTTCTTTTGGAAATTGGATCCAAGTTGCTAAAATTCTCGTGGTGTGGCTTTGTACTCAAGTTGATTTGGGCATAGAATAATGATTCCCGTGGCTTCAACTTTTAAGGAATCATAAGACCACTTCCCTTTTGGCTTGCAGTTGATTCCATGAAACTAAGAAAACCACTTTCAATCATTTCCATCTTCCATGATGCAACAAACCAGTAATCGTCCAAATCGAGGCTTGTGAGGAAACGGTACCAAAATCCAAATTAGGCAATACAGGTTCAAACCATTTGATCTTTTGAAGTTGATATGTAACTTCCACATTAGCTACTGGACCCGTATTTCCAAGTTGCATGATTTCTAAGATAACCAGAACTTGCCAAATCTTGAATGAAGCATCAGTAGGAAGCTTGCTTAATACTCCAATTACTATAAGCAATCACATGCACGAGCTTCCTCATATTTTAAGCGTAGCCCTTTTTTTGGAAATCAAACCCAAGCTTTTGCAATTCCACTGGACGACTTCGGAGATGGAGCAAAAGAAGTAATGCTCCACTTTCTTAAATCGCTCAAACGTTTAAAGGAACCAGCCATGTTTGGAAATAAGGAAAGGAAACATCCAATTGAGTGTCAAAAAAAATTATATTTTTTTCAAAAGTGGAATCGATTTCCCCTGCTCCTTAGCTCCCAAAACCTTTATATACAGAACCTCTGCGTGCCCAAGATTTTCAAAACTAATAGTAATCTCCGGCCTTTCCCAGAGAGAACGATCGGCCAGTTCAGGTAACAATCAATCTTGCCTTCACTTTAATTTGTCCTCAACCTTGCTGAAATTTGTATGTTGCCATGCTACCTTTAGTTGCTTGTCGACTAAAGTCAGTGAAGCTAAGCACAAAGGATTGCATGTGTTACAACTATTTGGCCAGTGGTTTCTTCATGTTGCAATTTATTAACAATTGATCCAATCCCAAGGCCACTCAAGCTTTTGTTTGTTGTTTTACATGCAATACACGTTTCTTTTGTTTCAAGCCACGACACTTACAAGCGGGCCAAGTCCATAGTGCCACTTTTTTTTTTCTTTTCATGCCAACTTAATTGACAGTTGACACGAAGTGCTCACCAACATATGCCATGCATCACGACTTTCTTTTGAATGTCACTTTTTGCGAAGCAAAGGCAAAATTTTCGTTGTTAATGGACTTCCTTTTTTTTTTTTTGCAGCTGACGTTGACACTTCTTGCTGGAGCAAATTGACGTTCCAATTGTGTCCACAAGTTTAGGATCATAGCTCTTGGAATTCAAAACGCCAAGGTAATTAACATATTTTATGGCTTATATTTCTTGTCAATACCTTTTTTTTTTTTTTTTTTTTTTGCCACGAATGGAGGATCTCTCGTTACAACATACACGGTGGACACTCAATTTGAAGAAGGTGCAACCGCAAACTCCCACGAGAGCCATAATATGGCTTGAGGAGTATATGAAGGAGGTAGACCACTTAATTTGAAGAAGGTGCAACCGCAAACTCCCACGAGAGCCATATTATGGCTTGAGGAGTACATGAAGACGGTGCGACCAAGATTTGAAGAAGGTGCAACCGCAAACTCCCACGAGAGCCATATTATGGCTTGAGGAGTACCAAGGAGATGCAATTACCCACTTCAATAAAACTCACCCAAAATTCAAGAAGTCTTTTACTACTTTCAATCCTGCTATTTTAACCAAACTTTCTTTTTCCTTCCTTTTGCTGCAGGTTAGTCTTGATGCAATGGTGGTGTTCAATAAGTATCTCCTTATCACTGACAGCGATGGTGACTCTGGTGACAAAGGAATGAAATTATTGGTGCATTCCCCTATACAAGGAAGTTACTCGGGTAAGTGGCCTTCTCACCAGTACCCAGAGTTGAAGGATTGGTCATTCGAACTTCCTCAAGATGATGGCACGAAGGTTCACTCCTTGAAATTCCTTATTCACGATAAGGAACCAAGGACAACTCTTTTTCAAACCCTTGGCAGGCGGATCATGGATGGAGATGCACACTGGGGTCCTTCCTTGAGACTCAGTGGTGCATTCAGTTACATCGAGAATTACTGGGAGTGGTTGGAGGATATCCTCGGCAGGAGCAAACAAGTGCTCCGTGAAAATTGCTTGTTCGATGCCTTATATGTTTCGCTTTTCACATATGACAGGAATCCCCATGTACTTAGAGCATTCTGCGAGGCATGGTGTCCGGACACTAACACCTTGCATACATCTGTTGGGGAACTGTCTCTCTCACTTTGGGACTTGCACAAGTTAGGAGGACTTCCAATCATCGGGGGTATCTATGAAGAGGTAATCCCATGCGCGGAAGAGCTAACTGGGGTTAATGAAAAGAAATTAAGGCATATTCCACAAAGTTGTGAGTATCTGTTCGCAGCCTTACATCATCTTCAACATGGTGAATCCAATAAAGCTTGAGTTTCTGCTGACCAATGGATTAACTTCTGGTTTAAAGGCAAAACCAGGTACTCAAAGCCAAAGCAGAGAAGGATAAAGAGGGCATCTCGTGCTCAAGCAACCCAAAATCCGGATGGCGAAATTGGACAACCGCGCAAATTTTCAAGTCAAGACAATGGCGTATTTAATACCATCGGAGTTAAACTTCACTTGCGGGAAGAGAGTTATCTTGCAGCATTTATATCGTGCTGGCTCTGTGTCTTTGTTTTACCAGATGAGGACCCCCATTATATTAGACCATCTACTTTCAAAATGGCTAGTATGATGGCTGCCGGTCGTAAGACTTGCCTTGCTGTTCCTGTCCTGCTAAACATATACCGTGGGCTTGATAAAATTTCAAACTCAACTACTCCAGGGTGTGCACGTGCGGCTTTTCCGGTGCACTACGTATATGCTTGGTTAGCGAGTTATTTCTCTACCCATTATTCGACTCCAAATACCATGCCTGGACCCACCATGACCAACTATTCTGGAGAGGGTGGCGCACGATACTTTGATGAAAATAGTGCTCGCGACCTCATTCATCAGGGAGATAAAGTAACTTGGGGAATCACTTCTCTTGTGAAGAATCGCAATGAACTCTTTATTGACGATGGCAAACTAGCAAATCTCGAACTAAGTTATTTTGTAAGCGCCTGCTCAAATTACTTAGTTTTGCATGCTGAAGGGGATTTCCTTGTTGAGCCATATAGTCCATATAGATTCGGGCGACAATTCGGGTTTTATCAAGTTCCTCCACAGGAACTCGGGGCAGATGTGCGTTCCACAAATTATGACTTGAGTCGAATACTCTGGCGCACTGCCATTCGTAGTAAAACAGAGTCAAAGATACTTTTTCCTAGCTATCCCTTGAATGCTAGCAAGCACACATCTTCAGGCTTTCAAACATGGTGGTCTACGGTACATGATGATTACCTCCTCAAAGGGCGTGATACTTTGATTAAGAGTATCCAATCAAGTGGGGAGCAGAAGAGGTCAAAAGGGAAGGAACTTGCAAACCTGAACAATCTTTCCAAAGTTGATAACAGTCTTGAGATGAAGCAAAAGACTGTGAGAAACGAGAAGGAAATTTTGAAGAGTTCAAACAACAAGGTTGCTACCCTTGAGAACCTTACCCCTAATGAACAATTTTCGAAGGGTACTTCATTTCGTCTTCCTTCAAAAATTGTGAAAGCCATTGATCATGATTCTTGCAATTCACATGAGAAGAAGAGGAGCGAGCCTTTTGATGAGGAGGATGAACAATCCACTAGCACGGACCAGCATTGGAAGTGCAGGAAGTCCAAGGTAATGACTTTCCCTTTGGATGATATTGGTTTAGATCCTAAAGAACTCTTTAAAGACATTCCGGATATATCTGTGCCTGGTATAAGCCATGCCAATATTGTAAGGACCCCCCTTGCCTTCTTTAATTTAGCATTTAAAATCTACTTGTCAACTTCATATACATGATTTGTCTCATGACGTTTTCCCTACAGTTGGACGATCAAGACTTGATCTTCATTGATGATGGAGAACCAAGTCAAGTATCAGTTGAAGGACCTACTGCATTTGAACTTTTGGCCAAACAAGTGGTCGGTTCTACCCAACAAAAGGGTGCTAGTGAGAATTCCAAAAAGGCAGTCGATGATGAAAATGTGACTCAGCAAATCATGGCACGGAAGGCGGAGCATATGACTCCATCGGCCAAAAGAAAACTCAAAGTTTTTGATCCACCATCGTGGCCAAGGGCACCTCGAGTATCTGAATTTTGCCCCCAAAATGTGATCTCAACATGCCGTCGAGACTATATCCAAATGTTGTGGAATAACTTGAGAGTGATGATATCTCAAACAGCCTTGGAGCGCATGCCAGCTCTTGAAATAAAAGCCAACGAGATCATGGAGGAAATGCAAAGCTTCAATGCCACGGATATCTCAAATCTGCAAGGCCTTTTAAAGGCTTTCTTTGCAAATGCAGCTCGTTACGTTGCAGTGAAATCTTCTCTCTCAAATAAAATTCCAGCTGAATCATATGATGAGTTGCTTTCTACGGCCACCCAACATCTTAGAGACGCTCAGAGTAAGGAGAGACAACAAGCGGAGAAGATCTCAACACACATGTTGAAGCTTAAGGAAATCGATCGCGAGGAAGTAGAGTTGAGGAATCGACTTGAATTCTTGGATACTCACAGGAAGGAGACACTTTCACGGCTACGAGAAGAGCAAGATGAGCTTACCCGAGTGCAAGGCGTGATGGTCGACTTACAAAATGAAGTTCGAAAGATTGAGAATTCCCCGCCCCTACTTGCTGAGGAGAGTCAAACTTTTGACAAGATGCAAGCATTACTTGAAAGCAACCGAAAGGAGCTGTCGTCATTTGAATTCTAGGAATAGTTGCAATCTTTTACTTTGTTTCAAATTTCATTTTTTCGTTACCTGCTCAAAGCGTGTAGCTATGAGCACAAACATTTCATAATGAAGCTTGATCTCTTTTTTCCGGGTTAATTCCACTTTGTCCCCTCAAACTTTGGGCGATTACCCACTTCAGTCCCTTAACTTCAAAATGGGACACTTAAATCCCTAAACTTATGAATTGCTCCCAGTTAAGGAAAATTGTTGACAGAATCCTGATTGCCGTTGGTGGTCGAAGTGCGTGGCAAACACTCTCCGTTAATGAAGATGGGGGAATATTGTTACTGAAAATGATAAGGACATAAACGTAAATTTGGGTCGTAAATTAAGGACAAACAAAGACAAATTCCAGAGAAGGGAAAGTGCGAAACAGTCAGAGAGTGGTCGTTTCTTTCCTCTGTCTTGGATGAAAAAATAGAGAGGAGGGGTAAAATCAAAGTGTGTAAAAATCCGAATGATTGTTGCTGAAAAACACTGAAGATTGCAAGAATGGGAAGAAAGCGAGTCAATGTGAGAGAAAAAGCGTCCGTTTTATTTTGCAGATACAATCAAATTGGGCAGTAAAAGCCTCTGTTTTGCTAGTCCAGATGTGGCGAACTTTTGTTCAACTCATATAGTCCATTGGAACTAAGAATTTTTTTGTTAATATGGAATTTTTGTTAGCCTCTGTTTTTGGTAGCCTCTGTTGTGGAACTCATATAGCCTTTGTCTTGCTAGTCCAGATGGGTGAAATTTAGAGGCTGTTAATGTGGAATTTTTGTCATTCCTGGTATTGCTATTATGTATTGGATGATTTGTTGAATGATCAAAGGTTTTTGCTGAAAATTTTATGTTCTGAGTTGATTGCTGTTGTTAATGTGACATAGATTACTTGCAATAAACTTTACAAATTGGGACACTAAAATCCCTAAACAACAAATTCTGATTACAAAGCAGGTCCAACGTTCACAATTATGGGACATAGCAGGTCCACTATATCCCTAAATTTGATACAATACATTTAAAACCCATCTACCACCACTCAGGTCATTTCACAAATACATTCATCAGACAAAGCTTTCACCAGTCACAAAAATTCAAAACAATGTGGTACATGTTCACAAGCAAGATGGTTAAAATCCCGACTGTATAATAACGCTGAAACCCGCAAGCGGGATTCTGTGTTTTTCCTACTTCAACGTTACCTCGCATGCGGGTTAATGTTATATTTTATGGCGAGAAGAAAAAATTGGTAATTAGGATAAAAATATGGATAAAAATAATTGGAAAACGCAACCGACCCAATTAACCCATCTACCACCACTCAGATCATTTCACAAATACATTCATCAGACAAAGCTTTCGTCCTGTCACAAAAATTCAAAGCAATGTGGTACATGTTCACAAGCAAGCAGGTTAAAATCCCGCCTGCATAATAACGCTGAAACCCGCAAGCGGGTTTCTGTCTTTTTACTATTTCATTGTTACCTCGCATGCGGGTTAATATTATATTTGATAGCGAGAAGAAAAAATTGGTAATTAGGCTTTTTGGGCATTATAAGTCAATATTTAAATTAATGACAGTTAAAAAAAAGGGTTGTATAAATTGGCAGTTAAGTTTTCAAAATTAATTTAGACGAATTTGTAAAAAGTTAGAATAAATAGGTTGTAAACGAGCAATTGGGTTGTCAAACTCGTTTTTTGACATTTCCATTGAACTACATTTACCCATACCGGCCATGAATAGATGGGTATGCGAATCTTAAAATTTTACTTATGGATATAAATAATTGGGTAACGCGACCGACCCAATTAACCCATCTACCACCACTCAGGTCATTTCACAAATACATTCATCAGACAAAGCTTTCACCTGTCACAAAAATTCAAAAGAATGTAGCACATGTTCACAAGCAAGATGGTTAACATCCCGACAGCATAAAACGCTGAAACCCGCAAGCGGGATTCTGAAAGTGCTGGTAATTACATAGTCAGCAAAAGCAAGAATTTCCTTCCTGCACCACTCAAAAGGTCCACTACTTAGCAATGACAGACAAAGGTGGTCCCATATTTGAGCAAACAAAACGGGCAGTCCGGCATAAGCGGTTGCTTCTTCTACAACTCATTTTGGACCTTCTCCCCCAGATTTGAACAAAAACAACCACATGACAATGGCAACCCAGTGGATAATCAAGTACATCCTTAGCTTCCTTACTTTCGATTGTTGGCACCTTGAATTTTCTTTCAACCTATCCAACTCAGCTTCCATCTTGTTCATCGACCTTAGCAGTCCAGGTATTATTTCTTTTGACCTTTGACACATCTCAGGATCAACCCAATCCCAGTATATGCAGCCTCCTTGTTCCTAGTTTGACAAGAACATTATGTTTGCAGACAAGATTAGGTGGCTGCAATTCATACAAACCCAAAATAAAAAACAAGTATAAACACAAAACCCTAATTTCCCTTACTCTGTACTTGGCACATCGACAAAACCTTCTTCCTGGGTTCATGGCAGTCCATGATGTCATCATCAATGTTTGCTTTTCACAATCACAAAATTGCCTCACCATTTCTCTTTGTTTGTTGAACCATGCGTTGGGTTCTCCTTTTCTTCTTCCTGCCCTGTGGATAGCAGAATGACAGCTTGGGTCTCTCAGCATACCGACCTGAAGTGCCCTTTTATGATTTGGATCGGGTCTACATTATCCATCTGAAGTGGGTAGCATGGAGGGAAACTTTCCCTCCATATTTCACCATTTTTTTTAATCTATATATGTGATTTTTTGTGAATTTTCATTGTTGCCCTCAGTCAAAGGACAGTGTTTGCCACGCACTTCGACCACCAACGGCAATCAGGATTCTGTCAACAATTTTCCTTAACTGGGAGCAATTCATAAGTTTAGGGATTTAAGTGTCCCATTTTGAAGTTAAGGGACTGAAGTGGGTAATCGCCCAAAGTTTGAGGGGACAAAGTGGAATTAACCCCTTTTTTCCACATCCTTGCAGACGTCCCCGTCTTTCCTTATTCTTTCAATAGCCACCATTTTAAGCTATTAACTGCAATACAAACAATTTCATCTTTGCATAAGTTTGATAACACTTGAAAAGGTAATTATCCAAATAATTTAGTAATCTGAATAATACACTTTCAAGTATATGTCACAAAATAATTCGAACTGTCTTAAAGAGAACCGCTCTTTTTTTTTTTTTTTTTGCAACAAAAGAATCATCCGTACAAAGGATTTAGTTTTATATGATTGTAACTGAACTTAGAAGTTGCCCTCTAAGCTGTCTACGTATCCCAAAAGGGAATCAAGTCACACGTATTTCCTACCATTCACAGTTTAAACTCTTGCGGGTCAAGAGTATCCTTTTGTTTACCACATTAGACTTGGTGGAGTGTTTCAGCAGTTTAACCACGTGCTACACTATTGGTGGTTGTTGTCTACAGTTTTAGCTCATGCGGGTTTGGAGCAACATGCAGTTTAGACTCATGCGTCATGGAGTACTTCACTTTTTTTTTTATGGCATGTATAGCTTCACGAATTTTCCATTTATAGGACCAACTTTCACGCCATCTTTGTCCACCAATTTGTACGCACCATTCGTGTAGACTTCTCGAATAATGTACAGCCCATCCCATTTAGAGACGAATTTGTCTTTAGTGCGATGAGTCATAACTATTGGCCTTCGAACGGCAAGTACCATGTCCCCGACTTGAAAGGAGCGACGTCGAACTTTCTTATTAAAAGCTCTAGAGAGACGGGCTTGATAGTACTCCAGATTTTGTTGGGCCTCCAATCTCTTTTCATCCAAAGCTTCCAATTCTTCAAGGCGCAGGCGAACATTTTCTTCCTCAGTGAGCCCTTCTTGGATAGCAATTCTCAAAAAAGGAATTTGTTGCTCAAGGGGGAGAACAGCTTCTACACCATAGACCAAGGCATATGGTGTGGCTTGCGTCGGAGTTCGGTATGTGGTGCGATAGGCCCAAAGAGTTTCGCCTATCCTTTCGTGCCAATCCTTCTTTGACTTTGCCACCACTTTCTTCAACAAGTTACATAAAGTTTTGTTGAATGCCTCTGCGAGACCATTGGCGGGGGCATTATACATGGAGGACTTGCGTTGCTTGAGATTAAATTTCTCACATAACTTATCCATCAAGCCATTGGAGAAGGATTTTCCATTATCAGTGATAATGTACCGGGGAACTCCATGATGGTAAATAATATTCACACGAATAAAATTCACCACATCTTCCTTTCTAACTTGCTTGAGCGGTATGGCTTCAGCCCACTTAGAAAAGTAGTCGGTCGCAGCCAATATATATAAGTGTTGACCGGACGACTTTGGTAATGGCCCCACAACATCAAGGCCCCAAGCATCAAAAGGCCAAGAAGCAACGGTCGGGTGTAACGGCTCAGGTGGTTGATGAATGTAATTTGCATGAAACTGGCAAGCTTGACATCTTTGACCATATTCTATGCAATCTTTGACCATAGTAGGCCAATAGTAGCCCATCCTTTTAATCCGAAAATGTAACTTGGGACCGGATTGATGTGCTCCACATATTCCAGAATGTGCTTCGTGCATCGCCCGATATGCCTCGTTTTCGTTTAGACAGCGCAACAGTACACCTTCAAATGATCTTCGGTACAGCGTGTTCTTGTACAAGATAAAACGAGGGGCTCGACGACGGATGTCAATTCTTCTACGTTGCTCCTCAGGTAATTTTTGATACTTGAGATAATCAACGAGGGGTTGTCTCCAATCTTCTTTGTCAATTTCATAGGTTGAGACCACATGAGCGTCGCCTCCTTCAATATTTTCATCATCAATCAGTGATGGAACTACCCACTTTCGGCACACACGGACTTGTATCTCATGATCCGGCATGGTAAGTGAAGAGGCTAGCGCAGCTAATGCATCAGCTTGCTTATTTTCCCTTCTAGGAACATGCTTAATACTTGCACCTCCAAGCCGCCTCATTAGTTGCGTTGCATATTTGTGATACGGAATTAACTCGGACTTTTTGACTTCATAACTTCTCAAGAGTTGGTTAACCACTAATTGAGAGTCACCATAGATTTGAATGTCCAACTGTTCTATATCAACAGCTATTTCAAGTCCGAGTATGAGAGCTTGGTACTCAGCGACATTGTTTGAACAATGATGACTTAGAGTAAAAGAGTATAGCAATATCCCTCCATCAGGAGTCACGAATACAATCCCTGCTCCAGCTCCATGACGATGAGCCGCACCATCAAAATACATCTTCCATGGTGGACGAATCTCGATAAGGAGTACATCCTCATCCGGTAAGTCATCACTTAGTTCCCATTCAGCAGGTATCGGGTGATCAGCAAGAAAATCTGCCAGAACTTGTCCCTTCACAGCTTTTTGAGGCACATAAATAATTTCAAACTGTTGTAGTTGAAGATACCATCTAGCTAGACGGTCGGACAGCACTGGTCTGCTCATCACATATTTTATGGGATTCGCCCTGGAAATGAGCCTCACACTATGCGCTTGAAAGTAGTGCTTTAACTTCTGTATTGCAAAAATAAGGGCTAAGCACAACTTTTCAATTGGCGAGTAATTTAGTTCGTTGGGGGTCATCATTCTG
Source organism: Coffea arabica (assembly GCF_036785885.1). NCBI lineage: Eukaryota > Viridiplantae > Streptophyta > Magnoliopsida > Gentianales > Rubiaceae > Coffea > Coffea arabica. Next base: position 77,254,487 of record NC_092313.1, read on the forward strand.
CTTAAATAATAAAGGGCAACCTCCTTTCCTTCATTATTTTCTTGAGCGAGCAATGCCCCCATCGATCGTTCTTGGGCGGCAATATAAAGGAGTAAGGGCTTTCCATGAATAGGTGCAGCCAACACAGGTGCTTTCATAAGATAAGACTTAATGCTATTGAATGCATTACTACATGCCTCATCCCATTGAAATGGCACATCTTTCTTCATCAAGCGACTAAATGGCTGACACCTTCCTGCTAAATTTGAGATAAATCTCCGCAGATAAGCTAATCGTCCTTGAAGACTTTTCAATTCATGAATGTCACGAGGTTCAGGCATCCTCAATATAGCATCAATTTTGGCCTGATCAATTTCAACGCCTCGATGGCGAACCACAAAACCAAGAAATTTCCCCGACGTGACTCCAAATGCACACTTGAGAGGGTTCATTTTGAGTTGATACCTTCTCAACCGATCGAAAACTTGTCTCAAATCCTCCAAGTGATTATTTCTTTTCTTTGATTTCACAACTAAATCATCCACATAACACTCGATATTCTTATGAAGCATGTCGTCAAAGATACTTTGCATTGCTCTTTGATATGTGGCACCAGCATTTTTGAGACCAAAGGGCATCACTTTATAACAATAAATACCCTTAGGAGTACGAAATGCAGTGAGCTCCTCATCTTCCGGTGCCAATCGAATTTGATTATATCCAGAAGAGCCATCCATAAACGACAGAACTTCATGCCCAGTAGTTGCATGTCCGTCAAATCCTTGGATATGCTCTAGGGGGAAGTGGAGTTGTCTCAACAAATATAGCATATTACATATTAATGTATTAGTCAGTAATGTAATGTGAGCATGCGAGATAATTATTATAGTACTTTTTATGAAGTAAATATGCGAGATAAAGAGGTAGTTGAAAAAAATAAAAATGTGAGTTGAAAATTATGTTTATGATGCAATCTAAATATTATGTGAAATAATTCAGCTGTCATGTGAGCATGCGAGATAATTATTATAGTACTTTTTATGAAGTAAACTAGGGAGGGACAGCTCGCGCGACGCGCCGGAATTTGGTGCTTGTGATTCAAGATAATTAATAATTATTGTTTAATATTTTGTAGTATAGGAACTGAAGTATGATGATTTTATCATGTGATTTTAATAGAAAAATCATAAGTTACATAGTGAGTCAATAAAAATAATGTGCAATGAGACATCCTTATCGTTATACTATATAAGAATCCGTTGTGATCAAAGGTTATGTTTGAATTTCAACTACAAAGATAAGGGTAGTTTGAAAATGTAAGAATGTTTGAAGTGCAATTGAAAAGTATCCAAAGGTCTCTTCTAAAACTTATCCAAGATGATAAAACATTTTAAAGTATCAATTGGACCTTTCATCTCTCGAATCTATATATGTTCGTGAAAAATCCCTCAAGCAATGCTTCTGATTTCTCCCTCGACTTAAGCTCAACCTGAATTATCAAGTCAAATTTATCCATCAATCACTTTGCATCCAATCTAATCTAAAATAATTTTATTTTTGACTAACTATTTATATAATTTGGTGGGTATAATACGACTTAATCACATGTTTCTTACAGAGATAATAATGCCCAAAAATGATAGATAGATAAGAAACTTAAGTGGTCTTTTTCAAAGTTTTGTAGTAACTATTCAGATTTGGTGTTTTTTGCTAGGGGCATTTCTATATAATCTCATAAATAAGTTCAAATCTGCATAATTGTTAAAGATCTGAATTGAAACTATCTTGATTATAAAAAATTGGTGCAAATAATATTTTCTAAATTTGAAATTGTAGAAAATGGTAACTAAAATCAAAAGAAATTTCTCATATGAATTCGAATTGCAAACTATAGGTAGAAACTGCTTAATGATATTTTCCAATGTTTACTTGTATAAGTATTCAATATAACATCTCTACTTAATTGACTCGTTTGAACTATGGATAATAGTTGCTTCAATCAAATCAAGAAACATTATTTATCATTGTACAACATACAATTATGAGTAAATGAATTAATACAATGCAATCAAAATGGTGCTGTAGCTAAAGCATTTAAACTCATCAAGTTCCACTACAAATTCTTTTAGATAGCATAAAAAAGCAAATTTTTTGTATTTGAAACTATATAAACAGTATAATACAAGAACGAGATCATAACATGGAAAGCAAATAGAGTGCAAATGACATCTTAGTACTATGTAGCATGATTAATTTTCTTTTTTAGTTTCAATGAAGTACAAAATTCTAAGTTAATAAATTTTACAATCATAAAATTTCCAATTAAAATAAACACAAGCTGAATTCCAAATCATATTACATTAAAAAATAACTACTTGAACCATAACTGCTGGAATATAGTCAACAAATCCCTGGAGTCAAGAATAATAGGAGAAAGTTCATGAGAAATAAAGTTATTTGACTTAAATAAAGAGATAATACCTTGGCTAAGGAGGAGAAGATGATAAAATTACTTTTCTGATTATTTTAGAAAGTGACAACATTATCTCAAATTGTACTTTGACCAGAGACAGAATCTCTGGGATCTACTAAGAAAAACAATACAATTAGTTAGTTTTTGGAATTAGAAGTATCAAAAGGCAAACTATATGGAGTTCTTGAATAAACCAATCATCAGAAAAAAAAAACTACAATCGAAGAAGATAAATCCAAAGAACTCACCTCAATTTAAAGGAAAAGCTATGAATTCCACCAAATATTTAATAGTCATAATAAAATCAAAGAGGTGAAACCGAAAAAGAAGAAAGGGTATCGGCTAAACATGGGGACATAAATATGATAATTGATTGTTCAGATAATAATTAAGTTAATTAATTATAATTAAAATCCAATTATGTAAACATCCAATTAATTCCTTAACGGATGAGAAAGGTTTCAGGAAATTGGAAGGCTTGGATGTTAGTATAACAAATGATTAAAAGAACTTTTATGTAATTCTATCAAAATACAAGGTTTATTCAGTTGTACTTGATACTCAATTTGGTACCAAACATTGTAACATACCAAACTTGCCCCTAAACTTAAATGTCTGAAAGGTTATATAAGTAATTATACTGAAATTAAACCTATAATGACTTGTACTTAATGTTCCAATAACTCTTCAAACACTCTCACATTCCCAAAATAGCATCACCCCTGCAGTTGAAATCCAGTCCTAAACTCGTTCTTATATAGTATAAGGATATGCGAGATAAAGAGGTAGTTGAAAAAATAAAAATGTGGGTTGAAAATTATGTTTATGATGCAATCTAAATATTATGTGAAATAATTCAGCTGTTCAAACACTGCTGCATGCGAGTTTACTCACAACAAAAAGCAAAGGATTTGGTCTGATTTGGCGGGATTCAATCTGCTATTACAATTGAACAACTTTACCACCCACTTATGGCCTGATTTGAACGGAATGTATAAAAAAGGCTACAAATTTTTTTCCAAAATTTATAATCCAATCCTTAGATTAGATGAGTACTAAACAAAATTTTAATAACATATTTATCCAAAATGGTTATTATCACTTTAACCTTTTAAATTATATCACTACTATCTGTTTATTTTTTAACTTTATATTTTAGTTGTTTCACCACCATAGATAAATTCAACTCAACATGTTAACAAATTTTGGATAAAAGTACCATTTTATTATATAGTATTATTACATTGTTATTGTCACTCTATCTCTTTAAATTATAATAATACAATCACTTTAATTTCTAATATTATTTTCTAGATATTTTATCTTATCATCAATCTAATCAGCGTGGTAAAATTTTTTTAAAATGTATTTACCATTTTTTATATATAATTAAAAACAAAAAATGTTGGAATGGTTATTTTTCTTTTTGTTTTCACTTTAAGAGATATAAAAATATAAAAACAAAAGAATTTTCTCAAATTTTTCTTTTCAAACTTATTAATATGAGGAAAAGAAAAAAAGATAGGAGATAATGAGATAGAAAATTAGATTTTACGAAGGAAAAAATAAAAAAGAGTCTAACATTATCATATTACTTTAAAGTTGTGGGGATTAAAATTGGAATTGGATGGTCAACAGAAAAGTAAAATAATTTTAAAATAATAAAAATTATTTGTATTTTAAAAAAATAATTGAGTTCTCTATCTCTATCTCCCTCCCTATCTTTCCTTTTTTTTTTTTTTCAATATTAATAAGATTTTCAAAAAAAAAAGAGATTAATATGTTGACTTTTTTTCTCGATATTAAAAGGAGAAGAGTCATTCTAAATTTTTTATTATTTTTATTATACAAAAAGAAGGGTATTTTTTTATAAAATTTTTTAACTTGTAAAATTAGTTTAATAGTGGGATAAATTGCTAAAAAAATAACCTTATGAAGTAAATGAATGATGAGACTATAATTTATGGGGATAAAGTAATAATAATTATAAGGGCTAAACATGTATTTTTACTTTAGTTAATAAATATTTGATCATTAGTCTTGAGAATAAAGTAACTAAAAGATAATGTTAAAGGAAAATTGATACTATACCAAACATCAGTGGGATAAAGTTACAATAACCCTATCCAAGACCATCCTATTTGTTTCCTAAACTCCTAAACTCCCAAACTTCCATCCTATTCTCTTATTTTCTTTTCTTTCATAGCTAAGTTTTCTCGTCTTTTCTTCTGTATCCTATACTCCCAAACTAGCCATTTGTGAAGAAGGATGACGAGCATGACTTTTACGTCTTTGTAAAATCATTTTTTCTGGGTGTGGATATGGAGCTGGAGCTGGACTCTTTCCTTGAATCACACGGACTCGGAAATGGCACGGATGATGGTGACTCCGACGAGTACCTAAGTCCCTCCTCCTCTGTTCCTCATCATCATCGTACAGTCGACGAAATTCTCCTCCTCAACGATTCTTCTTCTTCATCCTCATCTTCGGCGGCAGGTTCACCCTCTCCCCCTTCTTCTCCATCTACTTCTGCTGCTACTGCTCTTTCCTCTCGGCGGCTGCATCGATTAGATCATCAACAAGAACCTTCTCTAGTAACAACTAATGATCCTAACTTTAGTGAGAGTAATAATTCTAGCACCATTTCTTCTTCCAATAGCACAATTATCTATGATGATAATAACAGCAGTAGTAATAATCACAACAACAACAACGATCTTGTTGCTGCTTTGTCTGCAATAACCCCCAGCATAAAAGGGCTATCTCTTGCGCATTCCTTGGATTCCAATAGCAACCACCACTTGAATACTACTTCCATAATTTCTTCTTCTAGGACTAGTAGGAATCTTACTGCTAGCATTAACAGTAGCAATAATAATAGGATAAATTTGGCTGAATTTGCTTCTTCGCGGTCGGTTATTCTGCCTTCGCTATTTGCTGCCGTCAAATCCAATGTCAAGCCCGGTGCCGCCCTTGCCGCTGCGGCCGCCGCGTCTCGTTCTTTTCCAACTCCCCACGCCGCTGCCATTAAGTCCTCCAGAACCTCTTCCAGTGCTGTGGCTCTTTGCTCCATTGCTATTGCGGAAAACGACTCCATATCCACCACGCCGCCGCCTCCGCCACCACCACCTCCTCCTCCTCCTGCTATTGCTACTGCCGCTCATTCAGAGCTTGCTTCCTGGGTTCCCAACGAGGTTGATGGCGAAGTTTATGATGAATGCGATAGCCTTCCATCTACTGCTGGAGGAGCTGGACTAGGTTTGAGCGTGAGAGAGGCTGATGATGAAGTGGACAGCTGCAGGCATTTCTCTAGGGTTCAGGACGAGAATTTGACGGCCAAGGATGCTGGAATACTGCCCACCAATCAGACTCCCAATCTAGAGGCTGCAACTTCTTTTCTTGTATCAAATGTTGATAAACAAAGAATTGATGACTCATCTGGGGCTATGCTTTTATCCATTTCTTCTTCTGCTGCAACTGAGTTCCATTTACCTGCCAAAGCTGAAGAAAAACATTTGGATGCAAACAGGAATCCCACGTCTAGTGAAGTTGCCATTCAAGCACAATCTTCATCAGTGGTGGAGGATGAGAATAATGAGGATTCTCGAATTAATTCTACAAACAGAGTCATCCACAAGGATATTGCTTCTATTGTTGCTGATCCAGATGAAGGAGAATGTTTTGAGCAGGAGATTACTGCTAAGACAGATGAAATGCATGGTCAGGAGAATGTAATATCACAATCTAAAGATGAGGTTTTGAGTCTCGGAGGACATGAGACCAATTCCGATGACGATGTTGCAGATATTGTACAAGATGTTGCTTTGCAATGGAAAAGCAACAAGGGTAGAAGAAAGACACGTAATAAATCACTCCATCCTTGCTTGACACCGCTTGAATTGGCTGAAGAGCTTGAGAAGAAACAAGCATTTACAGGCATGTACTGGGAGGAAGGTGCTGCTGCCCAACCCATGAGGCTTGAGGGTGTTAGGAGGGGATCAACTGTGTTGGGTTACTTTGATGTTGATTCAAACAATGCCATTACTCGGGCCATCTCCTTGCAAGCCTTCAAACAGGAACATGGATTTCCATCAGTTCTTTCAGTTCATCTCAATTACATTGCTATAGGGATGTCTAAAGGAGTCATTCTTGTCTTCCCAAGCAAATACTCTCCTTACCATTCCGACAACATGGACTCAAAGGTTTAATTCTACACTTATTTTCTTGAGCTTTGACTAGTTTCTGTCTATGAGATTTTCTTTCATGAGTGAACTCAGAATTTCTCCAAGAAAGCTAGCGCCTTCTTCCTTCAAAATGATGTTTGTGCTGAACCCAGATGTGATTGGATGTTTCGTTTCTTCATTGTTAGAACAAAGTGAGTAGTAACAGCAACTTTTGATAGAAAATGATGAAACTATTGGCTCCAAAGTTCTTAGACTTTAGGTAGTGGCACAACCTTGTTGAGAAACTCAGTATTTAAGTACCAAGAATATCCTTTTGCTTGGTATTTATTGACTGTTTATGTCTCCTTGACATATGTTCCCATATCTAGTTGTGCTACTTACTGAATTGTCCAAACATTATTTGTTCAGATGTTGATGCTTGGATTACAAGGGGAAAGATCTTATGTTCCTGTGACTTCCATGTGCTTCAACCAGCAGGGAGATTTGCTCTTTGCCGGTTATGGGGATGGCCATTTTTCTGTTTGGGATGTGCAAAGGGCATCAGCACTTAAAGTTATAAATGAGCATAAAGCTCCAGTAGTGCATATGTTATATCTGGGGCAGGATTCTCAAGCTAGTCGCCAGTTCAATGTAGTTAGTGGGGATAGCAAAGGTGTTGTTAAGTTGATTCGTTTTTCTGTGGTTCCTTGGGTTAACCGGATCTCCTATTCCAAAGCAACCGTAAGGCCTTTCATTCTCAATTACTTCATGCTTTTTAATAGCTAATACTGGACAGATTAACTCTTTCCAAGAATTTAAACCCTTTTTCCTTCAAACCAGAAACTTCTCGATGAAACAACTAGCATGGTAATTTGTGCATCTCCGCTGCTTTCAACTGAATTCCTTGGAGGCTTGTCTATGTCTTCCCAAGTGAGCAGCTCAGTTACAACAAGTGCTATTGGAAGCATGATGGGTGGAGTCATTGGAGGAGATTCTGGCTGGAAATCCACTTCTTTGGTTGAAAATGGTGTGGTGATATTTGTCACTCATCAATCCGCTCTGGTGGTATGAAGTTCTTGATGGATTTACTTATTTTGTGTCCTTTTGTATTGTTTGTTAGTTAACACATGTTTGAAAATCCTCCTTCCAGTTCTGATGTCATGCATCTGGTGCAGGCAAAAGTAAGTCCGACAGTGGAAGTGTATGCTCAAATTCCTAAGCCTGATGGTGTTGGGGATCGTTCAATGCCTTATGCTGCTTGGAGATGCATGTCTGATTTGCTCGGTTCTTCAACTGGTATGTCTGGAAGGATATGTTGAATATTCATTTTAAGTGTTTTTTTTCACGAAGAATTTGTGTTGTTGCAGAAACTGTACCTGCTGAAACATTAGAAAAATGTTCCTGGCTTGCAATTGCTTGGGATCGAAAAGTTCAGGTGGCTAAGTTGGTGAAGTCAGAATTAAAAGTATATGCAAAATGGACTCTGGATTGTCCGGCAGTGGGTGTGGCTTGGTTAGATGATCAGGTTATCTTTTGTTCTGGATATTGCATTAGTTATTCTAACATAAGTATGTATATCATTTACTCCTAAATTTATGCTGGCTGAGTACCTTATGTTATCTATTTCTTAATAGTAGCACATGTTTGCGCAGATGCTGGTAGTTCTCACATCAATAGGACGACTTGTGATGTTCACAAAAGAAGGAAATATGATTCATGACACAAGCTTTGCTGTCAATGGAACAGGAGGAGATGATATGATTACATATCATACCTACTTTAACAATATTCATGGGAATCCTGAGAAAGCTCATCATAACTGTGTAGCTGTAAGGGGCGCCAGCATATATATCCTCGGAACCTCCCATCTTGTTGTTTCCCGTCTTCTCCCCTGGAAGGAACGTATAGAAGTTTTGCACAGAGCAGGTGACTGGATGGGGGCATTGAACATGGCTATGACAATTTATGATGGCCAAGCTCATGGAGTTATTGATCTTCCAAGAACTTTAGATGATGTACAGAAGACAATTATGCCATACCTAGCAGAGCTTCTTTTGTCCTACGTAGATGAGGTGTTTTCGTATATAAAAGTTGCATCTGGGAACCAAGTGGGGAATTCAGACCAATTGGATGAGTCAAAGAGTAGCAGTGACTCTGATAATCCTGAAATAGAAGAGCAGTATATCCGTGTTGGTGGTGTTGCTGTTGAGTTTTGCGTACATATCAAGAGAACTGATATCCTGTTCGATGAAATCTATGCCAAATTTTGTGCAGCTAAACATAAAGGTATTTGACTGTTTTGACGTGCTTTGGACGTTCTAAATTAAGGCTAGAGCAATTATTTTAGTAGCTTGGAATGTTCCATTCAATTTCTTTAGGTATACATTTTTTCTCCTATCTTTTATTATTTATCTGTTGATAGTATAGAATTTATTCTAGTTGAACTTCTCCAAAAGGGTATATGGAAAGTAGGAATATCTAAGGTTCTGTTTGGGTGGTGGAAAATCACCTTTTCATCTGATACATCTCTCAAAAAAATACACCTTTAATTCAAAATAGACCTCTAAAAACACCCATTCAACCAAAACACATGCACCATCTATATGTTTTTTCATGTCAAGCAAGTCCTTACGATATGTGCATTTATTCTTCTTGTGGAATAATTTCTTGCACTACACATAACCAGCAGGTTTTGAATGCCTAGTTTCTAACCACTTGACCACTGCTACCGTAGCACTATGTATTTACAGGGTCTGCTACTTCATGTGTCGGAATATTATTGTAGTTAATATGCGCAGAATGGAAGGTAAAATTCTATGGTCCTCGGGGATAAATCTAGGGGTTCATACATAGTTTGACTCTCTTTCTGTTCATACAAGTCAGCACCAAGGAGCATGAATCTTTTTGGTCTTGCATTCTACTTTATTGTTTTCTGTTGAGTATGATTATGTCTTTTTTGTTGGGTGGTGAAATACGTTTGGTGGTCAATGAAGTAATACTTTTATTCTGTTCTCTAAAAAGGGAATGTTATATTTTTAAATGAATGTCCTGGATTCCTTTGGGGACTTGCACTACATCTTAAAATGTGTACTATGATGAAAACCATAGTGATATGTCACTGTTGCAGTTTGTTGCTATGTTGGTATCATCTATTATCCGGTTTTGAAGAAACTTGGGGCACAACCTTAAATCTTGTTAGATGTGGTGATCTCTGTAAGAGATTATGGTCAATGATTTCGTTAAGTTTTTTCCCCTCAGAAACGTTTGTGGAGCTTTTGGAGCCTTACATATTGAAAGACATGCTGGGATGTCTGCCACCTGCGGTACTGCTCATGTCTTTGTATTCTGCAATTAAGTGTCAAAAATGGTTTCATTTACTATTTTGTGTTTTCTCAACATGCCTGTTACTACCGCTCATTTGACCCTATTTTTTGGTTGTAGATTATGCAAGCTTTAGTTGAGCATTATAGTATGAAAGGTTGGCTGCAGCGAGTTGAACAATGTGTTCTCCACATGGATATTTCATCATTGGATTTCAACCAGGTATTTCAATTGTGCAAATTTTTATTGGTTATTACTTTGTTCAACTGGTGATTGGTATATGCTTATGTAGCAGTTTCTGATTGCGCTATGTTAAAGTACTCTTGCTTTCCGTAAAAAATTTTGCCATTTCTGAGAAATATTCTGATATTTTCTCTTTTAGCCCCCCTAATGTCCGTTTCTTTTTTCCCATCTGCTAATGAACTGTAATTTATGTTGTAGGTTGTACGTCTGTGCAGGGAGCACAGGTTGCATGGTGCATTGATATATTTGTTTAACAAAGGTCTAGATGATTTCAGGACTCCTTTGGAGGAGCTCTTGGTTGTCTTACAACAATGCGAGAGGGAAAATGCTTCAGTCCTTGGGTAATCTGTTTTATTGTGAATGAGCACCATAAGCTATTTATTTTCGTCAATTTCTATTAGACAACACTCAAAGATGTCCCGATTTGTTTCTCCTGTGGTAACTCCTAAATCTTTTGTTAGCTCAAAACAATCACATCTTTTACCAATGGAAACAGGTACAGGATACTTGTTTACCTGAAATACTGCTTCCATGGCTTTGCTTTTCCTCCAGGTAAACTGCAGTTTCCACCTGTAAGTTTTTGTTCAATCAAATGATGCTCAGGATCTTACAAATTATTCTGTATAGGGTCAGTACTAAAGCAAATTTTTTGAGTTTCATGTGTAACTGTAGAACTTATATACAAGAGAAGCAAAATGAGGAGGATAAGAGTTTCTCAATTATATGTAGCAAACCAAGATCTCTTTTTGCCTAGTTGCATTTATGGTCCCCAGTTATTGGCCTACGAACTCACATTTCCCTCAAGTTTCACAAGGAACAAATTGAGTCCATTACTTCCTATCTTGAATCAGTTAAGGGTTATTTACAGAAATTGACTTATCCATGTAGGAAATCACTCTGACTGCATTTCAAAATGGATGCTCAACCTTAGAGAAAACTTATTGTGCCATTTTCTACCTAATGTTCTACAAAATTCTTCTGGCTTCCTCGTACATCTATAACTGGGACATAGAAATTAGGACAGTTGCTAGAAAATTGCCTGAGATAATCTGCTATTAAAAAAAATTTTTTTTTTTGGTTCACCAGGAGTGATTGGTGGTGTCTGTCTGCATCTTCTCAAGTTTCATTACATTACTAATTAGTCAATGAACAAAAAGAAAAACTGAATTGTTCTGTCATATCTTTTGTTCTAGACTCTGTACAACATTTATACAAATGGAATTTGACTTTTGTCAATTCCATGAAATCTGTAATTTCCTAAAAATTAGGAGCTAATTTATTCTATCCTAAAATACATTAGGAGTAAATTATTCTATCCTAAAATAGAGCAGAAATCATGGGATATACATAGAAAAAGATATTCTAGATTTTCAACACTCCCCCTCAAGATGGTGAATAGATATTTTCCATTCCCATCTTGCACGTAATGTCTTCAAAGTTGGAAGTTGGCATTCCCTTAGTTAAGACATCTGCCAATTGATTATTTGATGCTACATATGGAGTGCAAATCATGCCACTATCAACTTCGATGTGCTTTGTGCGATCATGTTGCACTGGATTGTGTGCAATGTTGATGGCAGACTTGTTGTCGCAATAGAGTTTCATAGGTCCTTCCCACTTGATTTTAAGATCATCAAGTATTATTTTGAGCCATAGCAATTCACAAACTCCATGAGCCATAGCTCTAAACTCTGCTTCAGCACTTGATCTTGCAACAACCGATTGCTTCTTACTCCTCCATGTCACTAGGTTCCCACCAAGAAATGTACAATATCCTGAAGTTGATCTACGATCTACAACAGAACCTGCATAATCAGCATCAGTATATGCCTCTATGAGCAATCCTTCATTTTTCTTGAACAAAATTCCTCTACCCGGTGTCCCTTTGAGGTAGGATAGAATTCTATTGACAGCCTGCAAGTGTTTCTCTCTTGGATCATGCATAAATTGGCTTACTACACTTACAGCAAATGCTATGTCCGGCCTTGTATGGGACAAGTATATCAGTTTCCCAACCAACCGCTGATATCTTCCCTTATCTACTGCATTATCATCCTTCTCATCATTCAATCTCAAGTTAGGCTCAGTGGGTGTGCTTGCTGCCTTGCATCCAAGATTGCCTGTTTCTTTAAGCAAGTCTAAGACATACTTTTGTTGGGAAACAAAGATGCCTTTACTTGAGTATGCCACCTCAATGCCTAAAAAATACTTCAGCCTCCCTAGTTCTTTAATTTCAAACTCCTTTGCTAAGCACTTTTTGAGTGTTTCTCTTTCAATTGGATCATTTCCGGTGATGATGATGTCATCTACATATACAAGTAGAGCTGTAACACCTCCTTTTGAATGTTTTATGAACAAAGTATGATCTCCTTGACTTTGTTTGTATTGCATTGCTAGCATCACTTTAGTAAATCTTCCGAACCAAGCCCTTGGCGATTGTTTTAATCCATATAAAGCTTTCTTTAACCTGCACACTTTCTTTTCAAAAAACATTTCATTGAAACCCGGTGGAGGTTCCATGTACACCTCTTCTTCTAAATCCCCATGTAAGAACGCATTCTTAACATCAAATTGCTGTAAACACCAACCAAAGTTAGCAGCTAAAGACAAAAGAACACGCACAGTATTCATTTTTGCAACGGGTGCAAAGGTCTCTTGGTAATCTATCCCATATGTCTGTGTATATCCTTTTGCGACCAACCGAGCTTTATGCCTTTCTAATGAATCATCAGCTCTATATTTCAAAGTAAACACCCATTTACACCCCACTGTTTTCTTTCCTTTAGGCAGGTTTACAATTTTCCAAGTCTTATTTCTCTCTAGGGCATTCATCTCCTCTTTCATAGCATGTAACCAGTTCTTATTTCTAAGTGCCTCTTATAGTGTTTGTAGGATTGAAATGGAGTTAATGGTGGTAAGGAAAGTTTTATGTTGTGGAGAGAGTCTATGGAAAGACACGAAATTTGAGATTGGATGCTTAGTGCATTCTCATGTTCCTTTTCGAACAGCAATAGGCAGGTCTAAATCATTAAATTCACAAGGAGCAGAGTCAGATTGAACACACAAAGGAATAGAATTTTCAGTACCTGATTGTGGTTCAGATTCTTGGATTTGCACAGGTTCAGAAATATGAACTTTCTTCCTTGAGTAGACCTTGAGTGGTGTAGTTGGATTTAAACCAGATTTTCCCTCAGCTCCAAGATCAGGTTCAATTTCTTTACTGGCATGTTCAACTTCAAATTCAGGTTCAGGTTCACTGCTAGTATGTTCTCCTTTAGAATTTGGTGTATGGTCAGGCTTGAAAGACTTTAAGTTTAGTGTAGGACTCTGAAGATCAAGGAGAAATTCCTTATCTTCCCAAGAACTCTCCCCCTGGGGATGAGGGTTGTTACTTTGAGAGTAAGGTTCATTTTCAACAAATGTGACATCCATGGAGGTACAAAATTTTTTTGAAGGTGGATGATAACACTTATATCCTTTGTGTTTGAGTATCCCACAAAAATACATTTTAAAGCTCTTGGATCAAGTTTCCCTCTTTGGTGTGCATGAACATGTACAAAAGCAACACAATCAAACACTTTTGGTGACAATGTGCAAGAGACATTAAAATCAGGGTAAAAAACAGAAAGAGCAGCAGTGGGACTTTGATTATTTAGTACTTTTGAAGGTACTCTATTTATCAAATGTGCAGCAATTAAAACAGCCTCTCCCCAAAAAGTTTTTGGAACTTTATGTTGAAACAAAATTGCTCGAGTCACATTGAGTAAATGTCTATTTTTTCGTTCAACAATCCCATTTTGTTGGGGTGTATCTACACAAGATGACTCATGTATTATACCCTCTTTTTGGAAAAAAGATGAGAGAATTTGATTAAAATAGTCTCTTGCATTATCAGATCTTACTCTTTTAATCAAACTTCCAAATTGTGTACAAATCATTTTATGAAACATTGGAAAAATACTGCTTACTTCTGATTTTTCTTTCATAAGAAATAACCAAGTAGTTCTAGTACAATCATCAATGAATGTGACAAACCATTTTGCTCCAGAAATACTAGAAATTCTACAAGGCCCCCAAATATCAGTATGTATCAAAGAGAAAGGTCTAGTAGATCTTGTATTACTCAATGGAAATGATAGTCTATGATGTTTAGCAATTTCACATGTATCACAATGAAAACTACTAACATCTTCATTCTTGAAAAGTGAAGGAAACATGCTTTTAAGTAAAATAAAAGATGGATGACCAAGACGGAAATGATGAAGCCAAATTTTAGATTTATTATTTGAGGAGCAGGTGAGGGATAACTGATTTTTGTTCTTCTTGTTGCCACTCATCTCCTCAAGGTAATAAAGCCCATCATTCACCTTAGCAAGTCCAATTGTCCTCCCGGTAACCAAATCCTGAAAAACACAGTGAGTAGAATAGAAAATTACTTTACAGTTCAAATCTTTGGTAATTTGATGGATGGATATGAGATTGGAGGACAATTTTGGGACATGCAACACATTATTTAGGGACAAAGAATTTGATAGATTTACTGTCCCTTGGCCTGCAACAGTTATAGGAGATCCATCCGCAACAATAATTTTTCTATTTCCAGGACATGGATTGTATGTTTTAAATCTGATTGGGCTGTGAGTCATATGGTCAGTAGCTCCTGAGTCGATGACCCAAGAGCCTAGAGAAGACATGCTTGAGGCACTTAAAGCATAAGAGGTAAGGTACTTACCTGATTGAGCCAATGAACACGTACTAGAGGACTTTTCAAGGGAATTTAGGAGGTTTCTTAGCTTTTCGATTTCTTCTTTCTTGAATTCTCCCATACCAGCCTGGTTGGATTTTTCTTGTGTTTGGTCTTCTCCAGCAGTTAAGTGGGCTTTTCCCCCTTTGAATCCTCCTTTACGACTAAGGACTTGTTCCTTCCCATGGAGTTTGAAGCAATCATCTCGCGTATGGCGTGATTTTTTGCAGTACGTGCACCAAATTGTATCTTTATTTGACTTTGTAGAAATCATTGCCGAGCCTTCTAATGTTTTAGGCTCTAACATGACTTCTCGCCTATTCTCTTTAGCTCAAATCAATGATATTGTCTCATTCAGAGATGATAATCTTTCCTTCCCCAATATCTGGACTCTGACCTGATCAAATTCCACATTCAGACCTGCAAGGAAGTCATAAACTCTATCCTTTTCGATAAAGTTTTTCAAGGTGGCTGCATCTTCACTACACAACATCTGAACACACCAATATTGGTCCAGTTCCTGCCATAGATTTTGCAGAAGATTGGCATATTGAGTAACAGAAAGGTTGCCCTGTTTAGTGGCTGAGATCTTTGTTTTGATCTCATAGATTAGGGCAGCATCTCCTGCCTTTGAATAGGTCTGTCGAATAGTAGTCCATATATCTTGAGCTGTTGGTAGGAACATGCAAGTATCGCTTATTTCAGGTAACATGGAGTTCCACAGCCATGACATGACCATAGAATCCTCTTCATCCCAAGCAGCGAATTTAGGATCTCCCTTTTTCGGTCTAGTTCCAAGCAAGTGGCTGATTTTGCCCTTTCCTTTGAGAAATGTTTGAACAAATTGTGACCACTTCAAATAGTTTTTTCCGTTGAGCCTGTAGGCTGCCTGGATACTCTGCAAATCCCCTGTTTGTGGAATATTTGAGGTCTCTTCTGATTTGGTATTGGAGTGGATTTCTGATGTTTCAGTTTCAGACATGTTGGAGGTTTCAAAGAAAAATTGGCAATGAAGGCCTAATGAAAAAAAAAATCAGCAATGAAGGCTGGAAATTGCACTTGGCAATAAAGACTTGAAAAGAGGAAAGCACTCAGCAATGAAGGCTGACAAGAAGAGGTCCCAAGAGCAAAAGCTCTGATACCATGAACAAAAAGAAAAACTGAATTGTTCTGTCATATCTTTTGTTCTAGACTCTGTACAACATTTATACAAATGGAATTTGACTTTTGTCAATTCCATGAAATCTGTAATTTCCTAAAAATTAGGAGCTAATTTATTCTATCCTAAATTACATTAGGAGTAAATTATTCTATCCTAAAATAGAGCAGAAATCATGGGATATACATAGAAAAAGATATTCTAGATTTTCAACAGTCAACTTTCATGAAATTTCCTTTTTTAAAATAAAGTAAAGGTCACAAATGTGATTTTTCAGGAAACTTGAGGGACCAAATTGGTCCACAGTCCAAATGTAAGGGGCAAATGTACAATTGGCCCGGATTGATTTTAGCTGGTCAACTGCTTGAACATGTTAAGAGAGTATAAACTGGCTTGAATTCCTGGAGAAGTAACATGATTGCAACATTCTCTGAAAATTTCTCTTCAGAGAAGAAATTGAGTAAACCAGTAAGCTCATGTGCAGTGAAAATTTTTGCAGCGAGTTATTAACAAGAGCCATTAAAAGAAAATATAGTGGAGACAAGTTTAGTGTCATGCAGTGGTGAGAAAATTTGGCTTCAAATATTTGGTCCTTGCAAATAACCACTATCCAGCCAAGGCTTTTAATGCCCTCCTAGCTTGGCAGGATCCTCAAAATACGAGCACCAAAATTAGCTACAACCAAATTGATAAAATTGAGTAGTTTCTTTCTTCAGATTTCGAATAAGCGAGGTGACTAATCTTGCATAGGATTCTTATATTTTCCTAATTTTAAGTATCGTAGCACTTCCCTCAAATAGATATTTTCATAACAAGTGGAACTGGGCTGCATCAAAGTTATTTAATATTCAAATGGCAGCATCTTTTGTATTTCATATCACATTTTCTCTTGTCTTACCATATTAAAATGCCTGTAAATCGGAATTTTGAAGCTGTAAAACGGATATATGTGTTGTGGATAATGCGACAGCATTGAGCTCTTCAGAAGATTAAGACCTTTCTTTTTGCACGATGTGATACAATCGGATTTCTTTAGAGTGCTTATTGTCTTGCACTAGGATTTCTCTTAAATTGTGCCTTTCTCTCAATGAATTAGTTTGGATGTTTCTGGAGAGGTAAGATGCTTAGACTTACGGGCGGAATAACAATACTGTTAATTTAAAAGTTGAAAGTAATTTATTCCTATGTGCAATAGGCAGCTATTTCAATTTATACTTGATCTTATCACTTCTGAAATTTAAAGCCAAGGACTGTACTAGGAATTATAGTGACTCAAGTTATCTCTATTTTGCAGGACATGGGACACTTTCTCCTACACGGCTATTATCTATAAGAAAAGACATTCTGGCATTTCTATTAGAGGATTCTAGTATCCCAAATCCACAGGCACTTACAAACTCGATGTCTGATAAGCCATTCCCAAATCTGTGTCACCTGTTAGATTTGGATACTGAAGCCACTTTAGATGTTTTGAATTGTGCATTTTTAGAGGAACAAAATCTAGCATTTAACAATCTCTGTCACGACTTGACCAGTTCAAATGTGGGAGTGAAGGACTTGGGGGATGAAAGTCAAAATTTGGTCCAGAAATTAGTAGATGTTCTGTCTCTTATCCTTGAAGCAAGCTACTTCCAAAGGGGCTGTTCTACTAGCAGTGACGATGGTAGTTCATTGGAGACTTGGCCTTCAAAGAAAGATGCAGGCCACATAATTGAGTTTGTTACTTATTATGTTGCCTGTGAAAGAGCGAAGGTGTCTAGAGATATTTTAAGTCAAATTTTGGAGTATTTGACATCAGAAATTAGCTTTTCACCTAGTGTCTCTAGGCAGAATATTGAGATCCACAAAAGAAGAGAGAAGCAATTGCTTACACTTTTAGAGGTTGTACCTGACACAGAGTGGGATGCTCCATACCTGTTGCATTTGTGTGAAAGATGTCAGTTTCACCAGGTATTTCACATGCTGATGAAAATAATGTCCATTGTTAGGCAAATCCATGGATATCGAATGAGTCGATTGTAAAGTTTTTATCACCTTGTTCAGGTCTGCGGCTTAATTCATTCAAACAGATGTCAGTATGTTGCTGCATTGGATAGTTATATAAAAGCTGTAGATGAATCCATTCATGCTCTTTCTTTTATCCATGATATGTTGCGGCGACTGAGTGAGACTGATTCAGAAGCCTTCCAAGCAGCAGTCTTTTCAAGGATTGGTGATCTGGTCAAATTAGACAGGTAATTTTGCACAAACTCTGATGGTTTTGTGGATCTCAAAAGTAAAATTTGTTATGAAGCCTTGAAGTTCACGTTTTATCTTTTTGTGTGCATAGTTTGTTATTTATAGAAACCTACATCATTTGGTCAATTTGGCATTTCTTTTTATCTTATTTCTGCAGAGAAGGAACTTTCTTTCTGGTGGTTGTCCATTTCCATGGACAAAGTCAGGAAATTTTGTTTTCTCAGTTACACTCTCACCCAGAGAGCCTTTTTCTTTATTTGAAGACACTTGTTGAGGTTCACACAACTGGAAATCTCAAATTTTCTTGCTTAAGAAAAGATGGTAGTTTACATTTTCCGAGTGGAAGGATGGCAAAGCATCAGTCAGATAGAATTAAGACGTTCCTTGAAGAATTGAATGATTTCCCAAAATTGCTCCGCACTAAGCCAATTCAGCTGACAGATGAAGTGACAGAACAGTATCTTGAGGTGAGTATATCTTGAACTGTGGATGAAGTTCTTAAAAGGAGGGATGTATTATTAATCATGTCATATTCACTATTTCCTTAACATCAAGTATCATGCGTGTGGCAAGCTGCTGTCGCATATGCTCAATGGACTTGTATGTTTATTGTTGTGCAGTTGAACAAGCAAGCTCTGGGTTATCATGTTAACAACTTATAATTTATTTTTCTCCATTTAAAAGTTTATGGCTTAGTTAATCTTGTGTATCTATGGTTTAGTTATAGTTGTCACCATGTCTTTTGCAGCTGTTGTGTCGCTATGAGCGGGAATCAGTTCGAAAGTTCTTGGAGACCTTTGAAAGCTATAGAGTAGAGAACTGTTTACGCCTCTGTCAGGAATATGGAATTGTAGATGCAGCTTCCTTCTTGCTGGAAAGGGTTGGTGATGTTGGAAGTGCTCTTATGCTCATTCTTTCTGGCCTCAATGAAAAATTTATTGTGCTTGAAGCTTCTATTGGCCCATCTGATTCTCGTCCTAAGCACTTCAATTCAATTTTAAAGGAGGAGGAGGTTTGTCGTCTCCTTAACTTCTTTGCTCTTGGTGACAGGAGCATACTTATGTTCTTATATAATGCTTCAACATTATAGGTCAATGACATACTTGACATTCTGCACTCTTGTATTGGACTATGCCAACGGAACAGTCCGCGTTTGGATCCTCATGAGTCTGAGTACCTGTGGTTTCAGTTGCTTGACTCGTAAGACTTCCATTTATATTTTTACACTTCTTTTGTCACTTCTAATTAGCTATTATCAGTTTAGTTTTTCAGTTGTTATTCTAAAAACTAGAACAGTTAAAAGGGCTGAGTTAGGCAGTTGGTATGGTTTTTAGTTAGGTTGTGGGCTGAAATGAAACCAGACCTTGACGCCGTTTGTTGAATGGTCTGGGGTAATATTGGTACAGGTCATAAGTAACACAACCATACATAGAGGCATGCACCTGTTTCTATATCAACTCCTTAACTCTCTCTCTCTCTCTCTCTCACACACACACACAGACACTTTCTCTGACTCATTTTTTTAGTATTTAATGTGGGGTGTGTGCACGTGTGTTTATTTTTTTGGTTTTATATGTTTCCTCATGGCTGCTAGTGGAACTGACATATCTGAGAATATACCTGCAATTGTTACTTGTCCATTACCAAGATAAGTTGGCATGGCATTATTGTATTTCATTATTTTATACTTTCAATGTAGGTTTTGTTTGCCTCTAATGGATTCATGTAGCAGCAAAACAAGATCTATACATCAGCAAGACATGGAAGTTCTAGAAGTTAAGCAAGATCATGAAGATGACTGCATAATAAAATGGAAGATCTCAAAGTCTCACAAAAATGCATACATTTTGAAGAAACTGCTCTCTTTATTTATTAGAGAGATAGTCGAAGGAATGATTGGGTATGTTCACCTCCCAACAATCATGTTGAAGCTTCTTTCAGATAATGGCAGCCAGGAATTTGGTGACTTTAAACCTACCATATTGGGCATGCTTGGAACATATGATTTTGAAAGAAGAATTCTGGTTAGTCTGCAGTCTAATTTTTGTTTTGTAAATCATTGATTTGATGTTAGTTCATTTGTTCTTCATGGTTACTATGCTTCCCTGCACTGACCCCTTGAACATTCTGTCAACATATCTTTTCAAGTTTTCCCGATGCAAAACTATTTAGGACTGTGGTGTAGAAAGTGAATTGTTAAAGTTTGAGTCAGGCTTTATGCTTCAACATATATTCACATAGTTGACATCTGTGAAAGAACGAAAAAGTGTTAATTTTTTATGTTCATTTTTACAATGCAATGTCTGGAGGCCGGAACCCTTGTGCATTAGTTTGCCACAAAGAAAGGCTATTATATCTTGTGAATTCTTGCCAGAGTTGGGGTTTAAGTACTTGGAAGAATATTGATTTATTTGAAAATGGATCCAAGATACTTGTGACCATAGGTTGTCCTGAAGGATATGGTAACACCTGTTTCCAGTCTATACGGCTGGATGCAGAAAGTTTTAAGATGTTTCAAATCTCAATCTATGATGATGACAGAGAGTCTTCTAGTGGCTTGTCTGGTTAAGGAGCTACAAAATTTTCTTCCTTTTTAATGTGTGGATGCTTGCACTAATTTACTGTTGTGCATTGACTCGCTGGCCAAATAACCACCAACACACATACGTTGTCAGAAAGAATTAAACAGTAAAAGGGATGGTGAAATAACTAAAGATTGGGTGTAACAGAAGAGGAAAACAGAGGGAGCAGTGGTATAAAAGTGTAAAGCAGCAAAAGTTCATCAAAATGTGAAGGATCTCTTGACACTACAGAATTCTAATTATTTTCTCCATTGAGGACTATATCTGAATTCTGCTTGACTTGTGCATGAAAGCTCCATCTTCTTTGTTGTTATTTGTTAAGCTCTTTACTTTTTATTAAAAAATTGACTTGGTTGAACTGTCCGGAGTTACTATATTAAAAGCCAGTAAAACATCTCATATGGGAACTTCTAGCTGTGATTAGCTTGACTTGAATTCACGAGTTTATTATGTGATATTAGACTTTTGATGCTTTCTTTTTTTGAGAGTGATTTTTGAATAAATTACTCTAGCATTTTACGCATTTAGTGACTTTTTCTGATGTCATGTCAGGACACTGCCAAATCCTTGATTGAGGACGATACCTACTACACCATGAGCTTACTTAAGAAGGGTGCTTCCCATGGTTTTGCCCCTCGGGGACTAACATGTTGTGTATGCAATGGACTCCTTACAAAAAGATCCCACAGCTCCAGCATCCAAGTTTTCAGTTGTGGCCATGCAATGCATGTCCACTGTGTACTCCAGGAAAATGAGACTTCAGTTTGGGGCTCATCAGCTGGATGTCCCATTTGTGTGGCTGGGAAGAAAGCTCAGAGATCAAGAAGCAAATCTGTGGTTGTCGCGAATGAGTTGGTGAGCAAAGCTTTATCAAGATCGCATAAAGTACCCGGCACAAGTGTTCTTCATGCACCAGATAATGATGTGTCAGAGAATTCCTATGGTTCCCACCCAATTTCTAGGGTAAATCTGATTTTGCATTTTTAATATTGCAACCCTATTGCTTGATTGACACATTGATTTACACATTGGTTTTTGGTTGATCCAGTTTGAGCTCTTGAACAATCTTCATAAAGACCAGAGATCAAGCCAAATAGAGAATATGCCTCAGCTGAGGCTTGCTCCACCAGCTGTTTACCATGAAAAGGTGAAGAAAGGAAATGATCTAATGACTGAAGAAAGCAGCAGGGGATCAGCTAGTGCAGAAAAATCAAGGAGTAAGCAACTTGGAGACGTAAAAGTGAAAGGGTCGTCTGTTAGGTTTCCCCTGAGATCCAATATTTTTGGCAAGTTACCATTAAAATCTTGATCGTCGATGTTCAGTTCTTGATGTTCAATTTTGAAGCTCCACAAAGTTGTCTGTAGGGAAAGAGGACGGGTAAGCGTTCAATGTTTGTCAATCCAGCACGTAAATCCGGCATTTAATGATCGATCCAGCTTGAGAAAACCTTTTGCACAGTGTTTATTACCCTTTTATTTTTTAAATGCCTTCAACCGTGTCCATAATATGGAGTAACTTTTATTCTTTTTTCATGCATAGAACGGGAGGAAAAAAAAAAAAACATGTCCCAAAAATATGTAGCATGAGGATGTTTGGAAATTTTTTTTGGAAAAAACACAATCATGATGCAAATAAAACCATTTTGTGGGGCTATTCAATTTTTTAATTTTGAATTTTACACAGAATTGTTGGCAAGGTCTCGAGATCGAATTGTATGTAGGACGTGGTAGGAGCATCAGACGGACCCTGTAGAAATTGCGAAATAAAACTTTTTTACAGTATTTTGAAAAAATTCCCTCAAGGTTTTTGACTATTGCTGTTAATTCTTTTCAAAGTTGAAAAATTATGCTTAACTTTTTGGAGTACCAAAACTCACCCAAATAAGGCCGTTGGCGAAAAAATTTTATGAATCCGCTCAATTAATCTTTCACAGCAGAATTTCATGGTAACAAAATTTGTTGTCCCGGCGTCAGTTATCCCTCCTCTTTTTCTTCTTCTTATTATTATTATTATTCTTTTGGTGAAAGGTACAAGTGCTCGTCACATACTTTCGGACGACAATAATAATCTCAACAGTCTTGATTGAGATGGAGATAGGAAAGGGATTAAACTGACTCAAGGGGATAATGGGTTGTGACTTGTGAAAGGGGAGGGGTGGCGAGTAGCGTAATTACTGATCTGTTTTGGGTGCTCAATGAAATTGTCCACAACATCAAGAGAGGTTTTGAAATTATCCCTTTATTTCATTTGTTTGGATAGTGGTTTTTTTTTTTTAGTTGCATCATGAATTCATTTTTTTAATCTCTCTTTTTTTAAAAAAAATTTTTCCAACTACTTATTTATCTAGTCTCATATAACCCAGATCCTAAAAAAGTGCTGCACCATTATTTTAAATTTTTTCTAATTAATTTTCTATATACATTTTACAAAAAGGTGCTATAGTTCTATTTTTAGTTAATAGAATATATACCGATTTTTAATAGTCTAACATTTTAGAAATAATAGCAGTTCAATTAACATTGGAATGGAGTTAGATGATTTTATCCTTTTAGGAAAGAGATTTAGATGATTTTGAATAGGATCAGAATTTTGATAACCGTGGATTTAGTACACACAAAGGACTCTAATTCGTGGTAATTCCAGATGACTGGGGGTGGCCTGAGGCTAGTAGTTTAGCGGTAGTATTTGTAGCATCTTCGTTTTGATGGCTATTTGCACAGTTGGCTTACTTGTAGTGAGGCATGTCAATAGGTGGAATTTTACCCAAATCCAATCCAATACACTTGAGTGAGGTTTGAGTTTTATTTGTCAAATTCAAATCCAAATCCTGTAAGAAAGTTATGAGTTTGGATAAAGTTTGATTTTTTATGACTTATACCCAAATCCAAATCCAAATCAAACTCTACCCAAAATTCATATATATATATATATATATATATATATATATATATATATATATATATATATATATTAAATTAAACTTATATAGACTAACAGTACATACACTATCACGATTAGAGAGATGTCACATATGTAAAATTTAGATTTTAAATTTAAAATAAATTAGTTGTCATATATCTAATGGTGATAGCACATACATTGTCAGTGCATAAAATATCTATATATATATAAATTTTTAATATATTGTCAATGTATAATTTTTTTTAATATTAGCAGATTTAGATCATGCTACATAACATGAATTCAAATTTGAGATTTAAATCATGCATATGTGGCATATATTTAAAATTGTTAGTGTAAAAAAAATCACTATACTGTTACTGCATAAAAAGTTAATCCATATATATATACATACCTACATGCATACATACATACATACATACATATATAAAAAGTGTAGTGATTTTTTTTACACTAAAAACTTTGAATATATGCATATATGCATTATTTGAATTTCAAATTTGAATTTATGTGTGTGTGTGTATATATATATATATATATATATATATATATGATTAATTTTCTATACACTCACAACACATATACTTTTATCATTAGATGCGTGACACATAATTTGAATTTAAATTTGAAATCCAAATTTTGCATATGTATTATTCATCAAACCATGGGTAATGTGTATACTATTAGTGTGTGTGTGTGTGTGTATATATATATCAATAAATTTATAAAATATGGATGTACATAAAGTCTTAAAAATAAATAGAAATAGTTGATAATAGTTCTTTGAGTTTATAATATTGCATTCAACTTTTTAACTGTTAATTTTGTTATTTGAAAATAAAAATTGGATGGTATTAATGTTATTTTTAAATTTTATATATTTTTAAAATATTTTTATTTTAGTTCTTCACTATATGTTCAGAAAAATACTCATGAATACTCATTGAATATCCAAATTTATAATCCGGGTCTGAGTTTATTTTTTTAGACTCATAAAGATTTGGACATGGGTTTGGATCTGACTAACAATTTAATCAACCTACACAATTCGAATTTGTGTAATATATTAATTGAAAAATCGAAGAATCGGCATCTGTGATTAATTATGTTATGTAGTTACGACTTAAGCAAGAGTTGGGTGGCCTCCCTTTCTTTGCCCGCCGAGCAATTAACCGACGTTCATGAGTAGCATAGTATTTGACGCGGAAATCAAAAGAGAAAGTGCAAGCTGGTAGGTACTGGTAGTATTTGTTGTAAAGAAAGCTGCCCTTACGAAACAGGAAAGCAGCCAACGCTCCTGACGGTTATTTCCACTGGTGACTGGGCCCGCCTTCTTCTTCTTCTTCTTCTTCTTTTCCCCTTTCCAATTCCTTCGTAAACTCCGCCGTAAATGCAAAACAAAAACAAAGAGACACGTTCCCAATTTCCCACCCCCCTTCGCCTTTTTATTTCTCAGCCCCAATTTCCCTCTCTCTTTCTCTCTCAATTGCGAGATCATCTCTTTCTCCTCTCTTAGACGCACATCTAGCAACTCACATTCGATCTTCAGCCCCTCTCTCTCTCTCCAAGAGACCGTCTCTGCATTCCCCATTCGCTTTCCTCTCAAACCCAGAACGCACATACCTATGCATACATATATACTTATATAGTCCATCAACGAAGAACAAAGAAACAAAGCAATTGCCCATAGGACGAAATAAAAAGAGCAGAGAGTCCGTTCCTATTTCCCCACCATGGCTGCTACGGCTTTTTCCGCTTCCAAATTCACGCAATCTTTCTCTCTCAATTCCACCAGATCTGTCGACAGACCCCCCCTCTTCCCTGCTTCTCATCCCCTTAAAACCACTCCCTCCTCTTTTCTCGGGTCCACCCGCAAGCTCTCCCTCTCCAGTCCCTCATCCTCCACCTCTCGCCGCCGCCGCCGCCGCCCCAGCCGTTCCCCTGCCGTCGTTGCCGTCTCCGAGGTTGTCAAGGAGAAGAAGTCTAAATCCAACGTTTCCCTCTCCAATCCGGTTCCTATTCTCAACCCTCGTCTATCTATTTCTATCCTGGTCCTGTTTTTGTGACATGACTTGCAATGCGGTATTATTTTTCCATATCAATTGGTACTAGTATTCATTCAGGTACTTGTAATGTGGATTTATTGTTACATATCAACTGCTACTAGTATAAAGTCAGGTACTTGTAATGTGGTTTAATTTTTCAATATCACCTGGTACTAGCACTAATTCAGGTAGGGTGGGCTGTGGGGGATGCCGCCCTCTGTCTCTTCACTCGATTAAAACAGAAATGAAAACGAAACAAATTCAGCTGTAAATATAAATAATACGGATGTACCTTCCTGATTGTTATTGTTTGGTGGTGGTGCAGTTGATTACCAATGAAGAAGGATTGGAATTGTACGAGGACATGGTTCTTGGAAGATCCTTTGAGGACATGTGCGCCCAGATGTACTATAGAGGCAAAATGTTCGGCTTCGTGCACTTGTACAATGGCCAAGAAGCTGTCTCCACCGGCTTCATTAAGCTTCTGAAGCAGGAAGATTGTGTCGTTAGCACCTACAGAGATCACGTCCATGCCTTGAGCAAAGGGGTCCCTGCTCGTGCTGTCATGAGCGAGCTTTTTGGTAAAACCACTGGCTGCTGCAGGGGCCAGGGTGGCTCCATGCACATGTTCTCCAAGGAGCACAACCTTCTCGGCGGCTTCGCCTTTATTGGCGAAGGCATCCCTGTTGCCACCGGGGCTGCCTTCACCAGCAAATACAGGAGGGAGGTCTTGAAGGAGGCTGATTGTGATCATGTCACTCTGGCCTTCTTTGGCGATGGCACTTGTAACAACGGCCAGTTCTTTGAGTGTTTGAACATGGCTGCGCTCTGGAAACTCCCCATAGTGTTTGTTGTCGAGAACAATTTGTGGGCCATTGGGATGTCCCACTTGAGGGCTACCTCAGACCCCGAAATTTGGAAGAAAGGCCCTGCCTTTGGTATGCCTGGTGTTCATGTAGATGGAATGGATGTTTTGAAGGTTAGAGAGGTGGCCAAGGAGGCAATTGGTAGGGCCAGGAGAGGTGAAGGCCCTACTTTGGTTGAATGCGAGACTTATAGGTTTAGAGGACATTCATTGGCAGATCCGGATGAGCTTCGTGACCCTGGTGAGATCTTCATTTGGCTTGTGTCTTCTTTTCTTTTGGCACATTCTATATATGAGTATTCATTTTTAAAAACTTGTAGTAGTAAATTTGTTTAGGTCCTGTTCACGGTCAAATATTTCTGTGTTCATAATGTCTGTGGAGGTCTAGCCTGGATACAACTTAATTAGGGGTTGCTTAGTATAGTCCTGAAGTAAACTGTTATTGTTTTGTCTAATTTTAGGTTTGGAGATTTGTATAAACACAGTCCATTAACCTGCCCCTTTTTGTATAATTGGGCCTGAGGAATAATAGGTAAGCTATGATGATTTTGGGATTTTTATGGTGTCAAAGTGATAACTTACAATACCAATTGTATGTGATTTTGTTGCCAAAATGCAAGGGCATTTCTATCGGTTGGCATGGTGATCTATAGTTTGCATGTTTGTGCTGCTCTATAGTTTGCATGTTTCTTATCTTCCATAGAAGAGGACGTCTCAGCATAATTATTTTCCCTGGCTGATAGGGTTCTTGTTAGTGAAATTTATATTTTCAGGTGAACTTATATACTTGGGCCCCGAATTTGTGTACCTGTGCTAAATGAATAGACTTTCGTTCAGCGATCATCTGGGAAAGAGCTTTAGATAACATGTTAGTTAGGAATTCAGTGGTGCCTTCCACTGCTGTCATTTAAAGAAATTAGCAATTAATAGGAAACCAGAAATTAGAAGTAACTAGTAAGGGGCTAAATGAATAGATTCTCGGTCAGCGATCATCTTGGAAAGAGCTTTAGATGAATTGATAGTTAGGAATTGAGAAGTGCCTTCCGCTGCTGTCATTTAAAGAAATTAGCAACTAAAAGGAAACCATAAATTAGAACTAGTAAGGGTATGCTTGGTTCAGACTGCAGAAGCAATTAGTTTCGTACATAAAAAATTAGTATGGGTTGTGGGTGGTAAAAATTCATAAGGATGGGTAGTTCCATATCAAATCAATTTGTTTCTTTTTCTTAATAATTTTTTAACTCAATTGAAACCAACTATTGCAGAAGATCTCGTACCAACAGATCTTAAAACCAATTTTGAGCTTCAAGTGGGACTTCGTTTACTTTTTGATGCATCTTTGTTTCTGGACTCTTGATATTGAACATCAAGCACAAAACAGTAGGAGATCAGCGATAGTTTGAGGAGGGTGGAGATGAGCAATGGCTGAAAAGGGAGAAGAGGGGAGGGTCATCAGTGAAAAATGATCAGCAATGGTGGGTTGGATTGAGCAGTAAGAGATAGGTGTAGAAGGGAGATTGGTAGTGGTGAGTTGATTCCCATTGTTTCCAACAAAGCACCCCCTAATTGTCATTTCACCTAGCTAATTCAAATATGAACTGCTTTGGAGGTGATAGTACTTGTTTGATGCATCTTTGTTTCTGACATGGGTTGGTTGGACTTTGGCATTGTCAATGTTCAATTAGGATAGTGCAGATTACAGTTTGGGATGAAAATATCCTGGTTTGGGGCATGAGATACTTCTTACAGATAAAGATAGGGCAAATTTCTGCAAGATAAAGTTGTTAGGAATCTGTCTGCATCTGTCTGGAGGCCATTAGGTGGTTTCCAGTTTTTGTGAACTGTTTTACACATTTCCATGTCTACTTGGTCACTTCCTGGTAGCTTCATTGTAGAAGAACTGATTCTCCTGCACCTCAGATTGTCTTCATTTCTTGTCAATACTAAATAGATTGTAATTAAAATTGTTTCCATTACAGCTGAGAAGGCTCGCTATGCTTCTCGAGATCCCATCTCTGCCTTGAAAAAATACATGTTTGAAAACAATCTGGCGAGTGAAGCAGAGTTGAAGGCTATAGACAAGAAGATTGATGAGTTGGTCGAAGATGCTGTAGAATTTGCTGACGAGAGCCCTCTTCCAGCTCGCAGTCAGCTGCTGGAGAATGTATTTGCTGACCCAAGAGGCTTTGGAATTGGACCTGATGGGAGGTACAGATGTGAGGACCCAAAATTCACTGAAGGCACTGCTCAGGTCTAAACTCTTTTTGCTGAAATATTAGCCCAGAGTAGTTTGATGACAGCATGATTATGTCTAGCAATAACTGAAAACAATCATAAGCTTATTTGTCATTTGTATTATTAGTGTTGCTTACATGAGAAGCATTTTTTTTGTTTGGGCCACTGTTTCAATTTTGTCTTACCTCTAATATCTCTCTAGTGGTACCGCCTTGTTGATTGGATCGATGTATGTTGGGAATGACAAAGGCTAAGGGACCTAGTTTCCACTTTGAGCTTTCTACATATAGTCATTGTTTACCTCTAATAACATAAACTATATAATTTCTCTGGTTTAGGTTTATATTCTTATAGACTCCAGAAAATTGTAAGCAAGTTCACTTCTTTACAGAAGGAGGGGTGGTTCTGGTGATTTTTAGGGTGCCTTTCAAGGTTCCAATTGCATGGGTGATTTTAACAGTGAATCAAATATCATACACATTGGGACTGTATTGGACATTTTCTTCCAGAAGTTCAATATTGTTCGATGGACTCTTCTTCTTTACCCTTTAGTTCAAGGCTTTTAAAAATACGCTTGAAAGAAAAACAAAACCTGACTAGCATTGACATTTGAACCATCCCAGAACGATTGATAAGGTAAAATACACTGGATCAATTGATAATTTTTAGTCTTCCAAAACTCAGTAGTACCGTACGCATGCATTCTAAAGCTGTGCTTGGAAATGAGAAAGAATGAATGAAGCACGTGGAGAGAATCAAAGTAGTCTCCAAGGGGGATAATTCAAAGTTTTAATCACAGCATCAGTCACCCAAAGTTTAAACTTTGCTCTAACTGTGGCGTATATATAGCCGTGTCAAATGTGTTTCTTGCTGTAACAGTTTGGTACAGCTCTTGGTGTTGCTTGCACCACTTCAAAGCATTCTCTAGTTTTTCTCCGGTCCAAAAGTAGATTAGATTGGAGATCCACTTTTACCCGGCAACAATGGGCAAAAGCACCAGGCGGCTGTCATACAACCGGAACCTTTCCCCCCTGCGCCACCAAAAGGATGAAATTAGTAAATAAATAAATTGTTCAGCAGCATGACAGTTGGATCCTCTCCTTTTACAGCCAAGCGATGAGTCAATTCACTTACAGTACACACTTCACACACACACACGCACGCAAAAAAAGAAAAAGAAAAAGAAAAAGAAGTTGACCTTTCCAATCATCCGTACATCCCGGGTATGCGACTGGCCCACTACTGTATCTTCGCACTGATATTTCAGTCGATTTGTGAAGTAGCGCATCTTATCTTATGGACCTACTATGGAAACTTTGATTTGGGGGTTTTTTGTTTTCTTCCCTTTTTACGTATTGTTTAATTGATAATGCCAGTCAGCCATCACTGAACACAGGATGGTCCACCCTCCACTAAGCCACTATACAAAACATAAGAACCACAGAAGCATTGACCGTTTGTCAATACGCTAATATCAATGACCGAATGAATTACCAAAAGAGAACAAGAAAATTGAATCCCCTTTTTTGATCCTTTCCTTTCCAGCCTTTCATTGGTGTGTCGGCGTTGGCTGCATCTATTCTAGTAGAGATTGGAGAGAGAATTTGAACGAACCTTGCTCGAAACATCCCACCGACGACAACCCCTCCTCGAATAACTACGCTGTCCCCCCCCCCCTCCCCCCGGCCCGGCGGGGATAAACCTATATAACTTCACTTTCTCTAATATTCTTCCCGCTTTGTGTCGGCAACCACCGTCCCAGCTTCGGGACCGGCCTTAAGATTCAAGAAACGAAGACCACAACAATGAACCGTGTTTCTTTAGTTGAGTATCATTGTATATACCTAAATATATAGTTGCCTGCCCTCCTCGACCTCGTCGCATCATGTATGATATGACATAGCAGTAGTAAGTAATATATACAGGAGTGCTATCATATACAAGTACTAGTGGAATTATATATATATATATATATGTATGGGGAACTGCGTGTTTAAAGGTTTTGGAGAGGTTGAACACATGGTCAAAGTGGTGACCTCAAATGGTGGAGTCATGGAACTCTACGCCCCCATAACAGCGGAGTGCATTACCAACGAGTTCCCCGGCCACGGCATCTTTCGGAGTCGAGATGATCAAGACCCCTTCTTGTTGTCGCCGCCTCTACACCATAAAGAAGAGCTTCGTGCTGGAAAGTTGTACTATCTCCTCCCTCTCAACAACAACAGCAGTACCAGTAATATTACTACCAATAATCACGTACGACAGCAACAAGAAGAATACTTACTAGAAGATTCTGCTGCAAGAAGCTGCAGCAGTAAGTTGAGTAGTACTAGTCAGCAATCAACGGGTGCGGCCGCAGCGACTACTTACCGTATGTCCTTGGATAACCATGGGAAAGTGTCGAAGCGATCCTCAGAAGGAGCAGAGGTGTTCCCCAGGTACAACAGCAGTGGAGTTTGGAAGGTAAGGTTGGTGATCAACCCTGAGCAACTTTCAGAAATTTTGTCGCAGGAGGCCCGCACTGAGGCACTCATCGAAAGTGTTAGAACGGTGGCCAAGAATGGTACTACTACTACTTGTACAACGTCTGGGGTTTCCTCCATTGACCGCTCACAATTTATGAGATGAATGCAGTGGTTTGTGATTAATGAATTCAACTAGTACCAAGTTTTTTTCTTGATGATATATCGTGGATAGCTCTTCATCACCTAATTATTTCAACAAGTTCTCTCCCCTTTTCTTTCCAAAAAACTACTAGTAGCGTACACCAGTCCGATTATTCTATCCTTTTGAAGATTGAAGAACATGTAAGATGAGTCTTTTTGCTTTTAACCAATCATTCTGTCCTTTCGATACTCTGTGTGTGTGTGTGTTTTTTTTTTTTTTTTTCTTGGGGTGGGGTGGGGTGGGGGAATTGAGCGTCAGCCTGAAGAGTGCAAGACCAAATAAAGCTCAATGTACATTATGCACCGGCATGCGGATGAAGGAGCATTACTACAAGAAATCATAAGACCGACTTCTTTAGTGCTCCAGGAGGAGTTCTGAGTATTCTCTATCTAATTGTAGTTTTTTCCTTCTCTTCTGCTTTTATGCCATGGTCTTGTCTCAATAACGTAGTAGTCTAGCTCTGTTCGGATTGGATAATTTTTGTTGTAATATTCTTCTCCAACCATAATTTATATTTTCTGAATTACCTTTTTTATCTTACATATATATATATACACACATGTATATCACATCAAATACCAAAAATTAAGGAAACTAGCATTGAAAGTCAAGAAATAAGTATCTAGAAATACAAAATCAGTACTTTCTAAGAGAAAAATATGTATTCCCTTCTCATTCAGTCCACTAGCTAGTGCTTGGTTTTTTTTTTTGGCATTGCCGATTATAAAGTAGAGAGTGATAGAGAAGGGGAAATGAAGAGAATGTTTTTTTTTTTTTTTTTTTTTCATCACAGTGGATATCTGGGGCCAAGGACTGGTTACCGTACGCCCCAACTAATCCCACTGCGTGACCGCGAGAGGCTGCCCAACATCATCGGTCAATGTTAACGACTGGGATTCGATCCTTGGTTGGTGGCTCTCACCCAACTGGGCTACAACCACCGGACCAAACCCAGACTGGGCAAGAGAATGTTGTATTAGATAAAATTATATGTTTACAAGTACATGAGGTGTCTTATATAGGTATGGTAAGATATGATAAATGTAATGATTGTGATAGTTGGTAGATGTTGTAAATACATGAGATTGGTGGATGGTAGAATTGAATACACTAGATACAAGATAGAATATCACAATTCATTCCGTCATTTTTCATAGAAAAATTACTGTAGCGATTTGATGTATGTGAGGGAAAAAGGTAATAGGAAAATGTGATCACGGAAAACGACGTAATTTTTCGACGGAAAACGGCAATCCAAACAAGGTTAGTATAGAAAACTCTAAAAATATGAGTTAGTTAGTAGTTATATTTACATATAAGAGCCGAAATTTTGCAGTGCGATAATGCATACAATACATCTAAAACATGTGTTAGAATATCATTCCAAACAGAAACGGGAGGATGTAACAACCTTGTTGCGTGTGCTTAATGTCATAGATTTCACTCGTTGTCGATGGATCTAAGATTGATCAAATGATCCGCGAGCACTAAAAATACCGGACGCTTCTACCATGCACAAGGGATTCTCCTGCTCATGATGATTGATGGACGGAACCAGTAGAAGTTTAAGGACCAAGCATGGGATCCACTTAGATGATTGTGGGACATGAATCAGAAGGACGACGGTGTCAAATAAACATATACGATGGGCATCGATGTAACGCTCAATTCCGGGAACTAAACTAAACATCAGGACACTGAAAAAAAAAAATTAGCATTTGTGGATACAATGTAAGTTTCGTAGAAACCAATCCGGATATTGAGAGGAGTATATGTCATTAAGGTAGGGTAATTGGAGAGAATTTTCTCTCCATTACATTTAAATAAATATCATTATAATACTATTTTTGAAAATCAAAACCATCCCTATTATATTTTTTTCAATTGTTTAAAGCATATACAAAATTGAAATTAAATTTATTAAATTTTGCCTATAGATCAAACTTTAAAACCTTTATCATATTTTGACCCATTTTGCACTATCAATTTTTTTTTTTTTTTTTTTGCAAATTGAATAATAAATTATTCATAAATGAGTTTGATATTTAAGCATATTGATCTACTCTTGGAAACAAAATTATGCACACAAGCAGATTATTATGGAAATTTTAAGTAGTATAACTATTAAAAAAATGGATAGGTAAATGGAGAAAAAAAAAAGTAGTAATTGAGAGGATCTCAGTAATGGTATTAGTAGCCAAAGACCACCATAGTAAGGGCAGTGGGATACTGGGATCCATTAAAACCTGTATATGTATATATATATATTACTATATTGTTAAATGGCCAAAATACTCTATATTTGTTGGATAAAATCAAGTATCTGTGTCTAATTTTTTGGAGGCCAAGGTAAACGAAAAGCACGAGACGCCCGAAATAGAGGTTTATGCCAAATTTCGGTTGGAGACCTGCGTCCAACCGATAAGTTATGTTATCGGTTAAAAGGTATTGTTATGTTAAAAGGTATTGTCCTCTTCCCTTATTCTTCTTACTGTGCAGTGCACAGACGATTCAGCTTTGCACTATAGATGAATCCCACTCAATTGCAGGTGGCGATCGACATCAAGGTTGGAACACGCAACGTACGTCTGCCTCTAGTTTCATAGTAGTATTAAGCAACTGATCCCATTTGAGTTCGGTGATGGGTTTGTTGTAGCTTGACTACTCCCTAACCGTAAAACTGTTTATTGTGATCCATCCATGTGTTCCGCGATTTTAATGAAAGTGATCAGTAGTTTTTACCATAAAACTCGAGTTGGTTACTTTGATTCAATCTCGGATTACCCATTTTAACACGTTTATGTCTGTCGAACAGTATACTTGTTGCTGTTGAATGTGTAAAGTCAGCAATTTTGGTGCATTGGAACTAAAACTAATGAAACTGCACCAAAAACATTCAAGTTGGTTGCAGACCCAGGTGATTGAACTCAATGGTTCGAGTTAACCACTGACAGGGAAAAACTTTTTATTAACACGCATGATCACATTTCTTTCCTTTTTTTTTCCCCCTTGCATATCACATAGTTATGTGAATAATCTAATTAAACTTGCTTCCATATAATACAGTGCCTGTAGCAAGGAATAAAATCCTTTCGACAAAACACCACCCATCTAGCTAAGACGGCAATGAGTCCCACCACTGGACGTCCTAGGTTGGGCTCAAGCGCTCCCGGCAGCCCAAAACAAATGGATTTGCAGCAAAGAAGAGCCTTTGGCAGGAACCCCGGCGGAGCCTATAAG
Source organism: Coffea arabica (assembly GCF_036785885.1). Lineage (NCBI taxonomy): Eukaryota > Viridiplantae > Streptophyta > Magnoliopsida > Gentianales > Rubiaceae > Coffea > Coffea arabica. The sequence continues at coordinate 77,289,364 of NC_092313.1, forward strand.
TAGCATCAAAGGTGCTATAATCCTTGTTTTCGGTCCCCGATCTTTGAATAATATGGCATTTTCTTCGTAGGCAGCAGCGACATTAAGGTTGAGCCACACCATTGGCTCTTGTAGTAGCATGGACGAGGGCTTTGTCTCGATGCACAAGCAAAATGGATAACTGAGGGGACCTCAACCAACTCCTTAGCCCATTTCTCGGTCCAACTACTCCAATGCTCGCGTAGTTGGTCCCTTGCAATCAAATGAACGCCTGACAAGGTAACCTGAAACATAGATTTCAAAAAGGAAAGTGCTCTTAATAGGATTCATGTAACTTATGCTGGCTAACACAAGAAGGTGCTAGGCCTAGGCCTGTCAACGGAGGAGGGGCAGGAACGTAATCGTTCCTGAAGATTTATGATCAAGATTTGGTCAAAAAAAATATAAGGTTCAGATTGTATCTTGTATATCGTATTTTATATTATGTGTGGGATTCACAAAATTTTGTTTTATAATTACAAGTTGTTAAAAATGAAGTACCGTGTGTGTATACAAAGTTACAAGTCGTGCATTTTGCACAAAATCTCCAGAAACGGTTGCCCTGTCGAACTGTCAACACCAAGCTACCCCTACATGAGAGGATAGCTTCTAGACCTAGTTCCCTAGGCTTCTCTCTCTCCGTCAGTAGTATAAATATCTCCCATCTTACGCCGCTAAGATGGACAACCCCACTTCGTGCCTTGTTCCTTGCTGTGTTTTTAAACTTGAATTGGACCGATCGAACCGGAAGTCGGTCAAGTGTCCGGTCTGAGTTATTCTTCAAAATCGGAAGACTAAAAATCCGGTCAAATCCGGTTTGGTCGAGAAAAAATCGGAAAAACCGGTTCAACCAAAGATTTTTTTTTAAAAAAGGTCAAACTTTTTCAATATTATGTTTTGACCCCTAAATTGTTAAAACTTATTAATATATCTCAAATATTTCATACTTTATAAATGTTGTCCTAAAATTTGATGTTATTTTTCAATCAAATCCATAATTTTAATTCTAAACTTGTTAATGTTCATTAAATAATATAAATTGCTACTTGATTGTTCTAATTTCTTTGTATTTTCTTGTTAAATATATTTGAAACATCAAATATATATGAATATACCTTTATTAATATTAACATACTTTTAGATATTTTATATACAATATTTTAATTTTTAAATAATTTTTATTTATGACATCATCTGGTTCAACTCCGATCGAATCCATTGACCCCTGAGCTCGGCCGAATCGATACCCGGTCCGAGTCTGAAAACATAGGTTCCTTGTTATGTTGCAGGCCTCGACTCAAGCTGTATATTGGCTCGCACAATAATGATGAGAGATCTGAATTTAGAGTGCAATGTCATGATTATAACAACAATCCCCGACAAAAAGTTCGCCCTAACTATAAAATGCGCATCGTCAAAATTTCAATGAGATTGGGCATTGCTAATTGCTATTGCTGGATGTCTATAACGAATCCGAGGCGATGACGACTTCCTTTTTTTTTCCCTTTTTTCTGGATAAATTACACTTATACCTCCACTAGTTTTGCACTTTTTCACATAACTCTCATATATTTTCAAAAATTGTACATCATTTGGCCTAAATCGCATAGTGACAAAACCTGCCTTCTGAAACGGAGTCAACGAAAATATCAATTTCAAGTATTTCTTAACCACTTATGGTTTGTGTAGGTTTCAAAAATCACAAAATAGTTATGTGTAAAATCACTAAGCTACAGAGGGTACAAATGTAATTGATAATATTGTATTAATATCTTAACTACTTCAATCACTTTAAATTCTAAACAAGAGAAATTTTGACATTTCAGTTACATGTATTAGAGGCGACCATATTCGTCTCTTTAATACTTTAATTCAAAACCATGATAAAATCATATACAGCATTTGAGGGTTATGCAGAAAGTGCAAAATCACTGTAGAGAAGTGTAATTTATATTTTTTTCCCTGTTGTTGGTTAAGCTTTGCTTCATTTTATTGATTGGCAAGCAAAGGTGGAGTTAAATGCTCCTGAGGGTGGACAAATGCTCCCCTCCCCCTTGATTTGGACATTGGACGTGATCGTGATTTGGACCCTGAATATGGTCATGTTGTAGATGGATTAATGATTATAGTCCTATTATATGCCGACAGTTTGCAGTCGTTGAATTCATCACCATCACCTTCTTTCCACTTCCAACCTCTTCTCCGTAGGAAGGACCGCAGCCTGGCTGTTACAACCTGAAAAAAAAAAAAAAAGAAGAAAACTTGAGTAACATGATTACCAAATAGGCAAATACTGGTAAGTTTTAAGTAAAGTACTTCTGTCATTGCAGCCATGCACAATTAGCTCAACTTTAACATGTTCATTTGTTTGCCAGAATAGTCATGAATCCTAGATAGCATCATCAAAAAAAAAATTTATGTAGTAGATAGATCGATATAGAAGGGTGTTTAATGTTTCAATATCCAAGGGTATAGTTATCTAAATTAGAACTAGTGTTACTGTGTTTGAGTCCTACTCCCAATGTAAGTGCTTAATTGGTGATCAAAACTAGAACTACTGTTATTGTGTTTGACTCTTACTCTCAATGTAAGTAATGTAAGTATCGTGTTGGTGAATGATCTATAAGAACCAGCGATTTATATTTTTTTGAATGCATGCACTAACACATGGTGATGAGCGGAGCTGAATTAATCCACCCACATCTTTTTCCTGTAACAAAAATAATAAAATTATTGATTTGACTCATATAAAACCATTTTTTCGGAGAGGTGTTCGTTCCGCCGGTTGCATGTAGAACAAATAGTATATGGACAAGTGTATAAAGTTACAGAAGATTAACAACATTACTTCCACTTATTATCGTCAAGTGATTGCTGAATCCCGTATGCTTGTCTTTGCTAAACTTACAAGCCAAATATTTTGAGCTTTTCTTCCCCTCACCACACCCTTTTATTAGGCTCACAATTTGAGTTCAGAGTAAGAGAACTTCTAGTATATGTCTACGAAATATCATAAATTTATTTATATGTTAGTGTAGGATCTTTATATGGAGAACAATAAGCCCCTAGAGTTCTTTCTATCAAGAAAATTACTACTAATAGGTAGCTAAAAATATTATTGAATAACATATTCCTAATATTTTAACTAATCGATTGAAGATACTAATCAGTTATTGATAAATAGTAAATACTAATAAATTAATTAGAATATCAATCAATTACGAAAAGATCCCAATTAATCACGTAACTCACTTTATATCTCTAGGTAAGCCTTACATTGCAAAGCCAAAATAAAACTTTTAATGGGGGCAAGAAAAAAATAATTTTTCTCATTTTTTTCAAAAAAAAAGGCTCCTTTAGATTGGGTGCTTTAAAAAAAATATGGATAAAATACCATAAAAACTCCATGTAGTTTGACAAATGTTCAATTTAACTTCCTCTGATTTAAAAACCTACACTATAACCTCCTGTGATTTTGACTAAATTAAAAATTGGATATTGGACAGAAAGTATCCAATCTAATAGTTGTGTGTGAAATGTCAATATTGCACCTATTATACGTGAGATGCTTTCCATTCAATTTTCAATTTAATCGAAACTGCAAAGAGTTATAGTGTAGCTTTTCATATCAGATGGAGTTAAATTGAACATTCGACAAACCATAAGGAGTTCATTTACATTGGGACAATATTTGAATTTTTACGTATAATCGTTAGATTGGATACTTTCCATCTAATTTTCAATTTAATTGATATCACAGGAAGCTATACTGTAGGTTTCCAAATCAGAGAGAGTTAAATTGAATATTTAGCAAACCACAAAAAGTTTTTTGGTATTTTATCCAAAAAAATTTTACTATACTTTTTTTTTAAAAACTTTTTTAAAGCATTTTCAGGATGTTCTAAAATTAATTTTGTAGTTTTTTTTAAATATTTTTTATTTATCCAAACAGTAATCAGAAAGTGACAAAACAGGACATGAATACTGACAAAAAGGGCAAAGGTGGGGGATAAAATAGAGGTGATAGCCAGGGGAGGGGTGATGGTGACGAGCTTTGGAAGGGGAGGGGAAAAGTGGAGGAGTAGGGGCCGGTGAGAGGCCGCAAGGGTAGGGGAGGGCAATGGGCAATGGGCAATGAGGGGCCGGTAAGGGTGACTAGGAAGGGCGACTTAGGTTCCGTTTGATAAAACTGAATCTGAATTCTGAAGTCTGAATTCTGAATTTGAATACTAAAATAATTAATTTGTTGAATTTTAAACACTGAAAAGAAATATATGAATGTTTGAATTTTAATACTAAATCTATTTATATTGTTTGATAAATATTTATAACAGAATGTTTAATAAGTTAAATTTGACAATTTTGCTCTTATATCTTTTCATCCAAAAAAGAAATAGAACCTATGATTTAATTAGCTAAAAATGTTAGGTATGAAAATGACAATATTTATTTTTAAATCAAATTAATATAAAAGATGAAATATATTATATAAGGAGTATGCAGAAGATGTGCAAGTCATTCAAAAGGGAGAAAAGAGAAATAAAAAATCATTAGATAGAGAATATTAGGTTGTTTAATTGGATAAAAATTTTGAACTTAATTTACAAACAAGGGTAGATTTGGTAGATAAGATAAGGTAATTGAAATAATTTTATTGATTATTATCAAAATTAAACATTCAGTTAGGATTCTTGTGCGGAAAAAAAAAACACAGGTTTAGCAAATGGATTTTCATTTATCAAACACTCAAAACATCTGAATGTCTGAAAAAGTTCAGATTCAGCACTTTTTTATATTATCAGACAGACCCTTAGATAGAGTAAGGCAACGTGATATGGGGCGCATGGTAAGTAGAGGTGTTAATGGAGTTTTTTGAGCCGAGTTTTAGTAAGCCTAAGGTCGACTGAAATTATATAGACTTTTGGGGTTCGATATTCGGGCTTCGAGCTTATATTGAAAGACTCGATCTCAACTCACACTATTATATGAGATTTGGGATCAAAACGGGTTCGGTTCAAATTCATAATTAAATACATAATTATATATAATATATATTTTATAATTATGAATTAATACAATTTTATATATAAATGATTAACATTTTATGTTATAATATGTATAATTATAAATTATAAATATTATTTTATATATTTTACATATATAATTATACTTATATATGGGCCAAACTTTAATTGAATCTGAGTCTAGTATAACCTAAACTTGGCTCATATTTAATTCGAATCTAATATTTAATCCCAAGTTTTGCCCGGCCAAATCTATTCTTAGCTTCAGTGAATTCTTTTCGGGCCGAATGGGTTGAGATCGAGTTGGTTCAGCCCATTGACAATCCTAAATATTGGTAAGGGGGAAGGATGATGATACAGGGTTGGTATGCATTTTGGGTGAGTTAGTCAGTGAGTGTTTTTTTTTTGGAATTTTATTAGGTGTTGTTCAGCATTACCTCTAGGTGTTGTTCTAACTTTCGAGGATTGTAGACGTCACCGTTCATCGTATTATAATACTAGGAGGGGTTCACCGCTCATATGCGCGGTGTAAAATTATATAGGTGATATGCCCAGCGTAAAGCTCATTGTAGCTGTATTTTTTTTTCTTGAAAACAAAATAGATAATTCATAATTAGTAGTAACAACTTAAATAACTTAATAAAGAAATATAGTTAAAAATATTACAAATTATTGTAAGTCGTATGCATAATTAGCTATTAAAAAAACATTCGTGGTATGGATACATATATTTTTTGATAGAACATGGCAATAATTATAACAAAGTAATGACGGATTAATATTGATCCAATTGTAAACATTATCAGTTTAGAAAGGATAAAGAGAGAACTTGATGAACATTGGAGTAGAAATTATATAAGCCTTGTAAAAGACAAGGTAGGACACTACCGAGTAACGAGAACTTTTTGTGATTACATCTTTAACAGACTTTATTTGTGAAGCAACAACATACATTGGCAAGTAGAACACAAAAATAAGAATTCCATGGGTAAAAGAACAGAAGGATGATGCAAATGACTTCCCTTATCTTGGCCCATAATGCATACTGAATATCATCTACTAATCAGATTGGCATTAAAATGTCATAATCATCCAGTCTCATAACAAATTGATTCGGATAAGTATGTCCAACACAATCGACTTTTTAATTAAGAAACAAAAGGTTCCTGGTTTTGAGGATACAAAGTTATAATAAAGCAAGCATGGCAATTTGCATTAGATGTTCGCTTGGTGAAAACATGGAAGAAATAAAGGAAAGTGCATCTAGTAATCCAGCAAGTGATACAATGAACTGATGCATACTATCACAAGAAGCTTCAAGATAGCCATCACAATTACAGTTCAATCCTTCACATCCAAGTCATCAATATTTGGACATTCACGTCATGCAATAAGCTCTTTACTTGATCCCATAGTCAGTGATCAACAACAATGAGAAGATGTTTGTTAACACCTTTTCACCCATACTTGTCTATCGTGAAACCAAAGAATTAAGAAAAGGAACAGTGAATAAGTATCGATTGATGTATTATTCTAGCCTCTAGAATTCAACTGTAAAATCATCATTGAGACTAACCAAACGGACAGTTAAAATGTCCAATTGAGTGCTAAATCAGACTTTTGAGAACCAAAAGAGAATACCGTAAGCAGGCTATGATGCTAAGAAACACCAAAACAAGCTAAAAGTTTTCTCACTTAATAAGCATATTGAGTTCCTTAGAAGAAAATTGCCAAAATTGTCACATCATTCAGCCATAAATGGTTCTGAGATCCTCCATCTAACAACATTCTAATCACCATGTTTCCTGGTCTCATTTCACATTTCCATGTCCAAATAAATTCTCTCAATAGCAGACCTAAAGTAAAAAAGTTTGTATGAGGCACAATACTTGGGCAGTATTTAATCCTCCAAGACCGAGCATCTCTAGAAAACAGATACCTCAACCAATTCTATGCAGACATGCATATGAGAAAGCAAAGAGAAAAGAAGCAAAAGCAAGATGACAAGGATGTGTAGTTCTCATACTGAGTAACCAAAGGACAGAAAGGATAACCCTCAATGTAAAGTTAAGTCAGTAAATTGAACTAAAACCTAGCATTCTATGCTAATTTATTATTTTCTCTCTTGCTTTCCATTGATGTTTCTTTTAACAAAGCCACAACAACTATCCAATTGAAAACATGTAAAGGACAAATGCATGGACACACAAGCCACCTCAATACAAAAACATGTAAATGACAAATACATGGACATATAAGCCACCTCAATACAAGTGTCACCATGACAACAGTTGCAATAGCCCCTCAAACCATACTCATTTACCAAGAAACTTGTAAATCTCTACTAACATCAACAAGGATAAATTCACCATTAAATATAAGTCTCAAACTTTCTTATCATTAAAGAGAGACTCCAAGTCTTTCTAGGTTAGTCACTTACAACTGACAAAGCATCAAGAACCGAAGGGTGTAATAGCATAACTATTCTAGGTCCAATAGTAGAACTCAGAGGATCCACACCAAACAAAGAGCTAAGTAGAAGCCTTTCCAGTTCCACACCTGTTCATCTCAGCAATGGCTACCCTCTAGGGCATATCCATGAGTGATAAAAGAGTATAAGCAAACTGCATAATCCTCTAGTTGCAAGTGAATCATGGTAGTCCTGAATCCTTTCTCCAAAAGAGCAATCTTCGAATGAGGAGGCTTCAAGTCCAATATGTTCTGATCTGACAAGTCCCATAGACTTTGAATTAGAGTTCACCGCGTTGATGAGAGTGCAAACTCCTTATAAATATATATACAGACAACCAGACAGATAGAACACTAGTTCAGTACAATCTCAAGATCTCTAAAAGAGATCAATAGGCATGGTTGTAATCATCAAATATAGGAAACTACAAGTCGTAACTTAGGAAATCACGAACATTGAATTCTTGTTCTTGCATGTCTTGATCATCATCAGCTCAAGTGTAAAACATTCTCAAGAGCAAGAAAACCGAACCATTACCATAATCCAAGCTAGTTACTTAGAATTCTACATATTACAATTTAAGGCCACTAATTGCATGAAATAATTTAAGAATCCCAATAAAGATCTTATTTCGATTTCTATGATTGTACTCAAGCTATCCGAGACACAAAAAGAAAAGAAAAAAGGACTGGCGACAAATGGATCTAAGGTTTTTCTGTAACAAATTAGCAAGTTCTACCAAGTCATCTTCAAAGGTAACATGCCATTCCTTTAAGTTCTTTCCTGCATAAAGACTTTAACACAAGTTGAAGGTCTGCATTACATTCATCTCTTTGAACCTATCAATTGGAATGCCACCTTCATGCTTCTCACACAATTTTCTGTTTAGGCTAACCTCAATTAAGTTCAATTTTACAAAGTAAAATAAGCAATTGTAAGGTTCAATATTCCAGGCTTAACCTCACTGAGATGTTACAAATCTAAGAGAACATCATGTTTTGTAAATACATACTTAAGTAAACCAAATCTGATTTTTCTAATGAGAATTTCCAAGCTATTAAACATTGCAGTTTATCATTAAAGAGGCAAAACTACAGTTATGCAGCAATTTAATTCCTTTTTTAGTCAAGGAATAGAAAATTTAAGGTGTTTAATTAAAATAGTAACTTACTCACAATTTCAAGTGGGTGCTTAGAATTTAATATTTGAGATATAGAAAGGGACCAAAAAGTACTAAAGGTGCTGAAATAAGAAAAGAGGTTTTCTGGATTATTATGAGATGAAGGGCTAAATGGATACCTGAACCCACTTGAAGTCACTATAACACCTCCGGAATTTGCATATATGTCTGGGAGTATAACAACTCCCTTCTTTGTTAATATTTGTAAATTAAAGCCAAGGTTAGTTAAGTTGCTTCACTGCACAAGTTATTTTGCTCCGAGACACTGCCTTTTGACCTCGCATACTAACCTCATCTGCTTCTGGATCAATACGATGATTAGCTGCGTCAATTATAAATTTGGCTTTACTATCTGCATTATCCCTTCAATCAATTCAAATGTCCATTTGTATTGTAAGTAATAAAATCACATAAAAGCAAGATACCAAGTGTCGGACAAAATCTATGTTAAGGCTAGAAGAACCACCTATTGATAACACCTTTGAGGGCTGCAGGAATAAGAATATCAGTCTTCAAGCAAAATAGAATTGGGATCAACACTGTCAGCACCACTCCATGGTTTTCCCTGACATGCTTCCATAGGTTTGGTACGTCAATTCCCTTACCATGCTTTATGGCTCTTGTTATATTACTTACGCCAATTACCTTTTCCCCTTGTTCACTGATAAGTTGAGCAGCCCAGGATCCGACATTACCAAATCCCTGAAATCAAGAAGAAAATTCTATGATCATATGACATTCGATAATTTTTGACTTTTTAACTTGCTTTCTCTTCTCACGAGTCATGAGACATTTTGTGATGTAACTTCTAAGTCCTCAAGGAAGGCTCTTTGAATGAGCTTGTAGTTTCAACAAAATGCATCCCACAGTATTTGAGCATATCAGAAACTAAAGGTACACTTGAAACTACAAATGCATCCCACAGTATTCAAACATATTATAAACCGAAGGCACACTTCCCAGTGGTGTTACCTGCACAACAAATCATTGCCTAGCAATACTCTTTCCATATTCATTAAGCAGCACTTTAGTTGCAAAGAGTACTCCCCTCCCTCTTGCTGCATCTCTACCGAGGGATCCATCAAGATCCTGTCACCAAAGAATTTTAATTTCTTCCGATAAATAAAAGTGGAAAATTTTTATACATTGATCCTTATACATTTGGAATTGGATAATTTACTACAGGTTTTCCAGTTACTATTGCAGGTGAATAGCCATGGAATTTAGAGTACTCATCCAGTATCCAAGCCATTGTCTGCTCAAATGCGAGACATTTCAAATCCAGTTAATTGGATGAGCTTCATAGACAATGTTGTGTTTATCACTATCTTTTTCTCCAAAAGCAAAAAATGCCACCTAGATATGTACTCCAATCATATCATGTTGTCGAAAACCAGTTTTGCACTGACCTGTGCATTTGTTCCCATATCAGGCGCAGGAACATCAGTGTGAACTCCAATCAAATTATTCTTAGTGCTGCTAGTGTAACTCAAAATTTTGGTCAATGACCAACTTGAAATGGAAGTTCTTGATTCCTACAAGAGAAATGTATTAATTCATCAAGTGCTGAAAACCCAATGAAGAAAGGGAACTGGAAGAACTGAAGCAAATAGAAAGACATTTTAAAGATGAAAAAATCTATTTTAAACAACTGATCTTTTTAGTTACCATGTGGATTGCTTTTTTTGAGCAGGAGATCAACAAAACACTTGCATGAAAGACACCAAAAAAATGACTAAAAAGAAAACTCAAAAAGAGCAAATGCCAAAGAAAATGGCTACAAAGAAAAGCATACCATCATTTGAGGTCTGAAGAGAGTAATTTAAAGGCAAAAATTAAATCAGAATAATAAAACAAAACTTACATTTTCCCTCAGCAGTTGTCTTTCATGGGTGGTTATTTTTCCTCCCTGCTGCAGAAGAAATCCAAGAAAGGCAGAAAGAGTGAGGAAAAATTGGTTGTTTTTTAGCCAAGGAAATAGCAGAAAAAATAGAAAAAATTAGCTATAATCACTCGAGGGAGGGAGGGAGGGAGGGAGATGAAGAAGAACAGGAGGGAGAAATGGGAGAAATCGATACAGGGAGGGGAGGAAGATTAGTAGCCCATTTTCCACCTCGAGCCCATCGTCCAGCAATTCTATCAGAAGAAACAAATCTGGCCCCTCCAATTGAGATTATAACCTCTTTCAAGTACAATCAACTGGCAGAAATTCAGAGGAAACCTCTGGAGTCTCATGAAGAAGGAATTTTGTCCAGCGGATAATAGCAATAGGAACTGGTCTTTTAAGAGTTGTTGACATCGACAACTGCCTGCGCTTGAATGAAAGAGAGAGAAAGAAAGTGAAGAAAAAAAGTGGTTGAAGATTCATTCACATACGACGCCGTTTGGTTGATCAAAGGGCAAAAAAAAAAACCAAAAAAGAGAAGAAAAACCGGTCCAACATCAGCTCCATATCATCACCACCGACCAATCCCCACGCACCACATGGGCGGACGACCATCCTACGTGACAGGGGGCTTTCCCTCTTTATCTATATGGTTAATAAATCAATCTTTAATCCAATCTTAACCTTAGCCCTACATTTTGAAAAAGTGGACGACGTTTTTTCTAATGAAACTATTATCCTTTTGAGAAACATTCCAATAACAAAGCGCGTATATTAGCAAAGTTCACATAAAAAGATAGATAATACATGAGATACTCAGCTAGTAACAAAGTATATTTTCACTTCTAAACAATTTAGCGGGGACAAAATTAGAGAGTAGTCGATCCACATCTCACCGTCAGCCAAGTCTATGGAAACGAGGCGTGTCCAGTTGAGTTCTGTCTAGGTTGATGTAATTTCCTATAACATTGGGCATAAAATCACAGAATTTTAGTAGAAGCATGAATTTTACACTACTTAATTATATGAGTTAATAAATTTCACAATTACATCAAAGGTGCCCAAGTATGAGTATATGCCAAAGGGTTAATCATATTTTGCCTCCGTGAACTTGGGAGGTAGCCACACTTTACTACTCTCAATCTTAAACGTGTATATTTTATTCCCATGAAAATTAGTCAAAGTTAGAAATAACAGCAACACTAATAATAATAATAAGTGCAACAACATTATTACCCTTTTATTTATTTATGAGAAAATATTTATAACTTACCATTATTATTGCCCTTATATTGCTAGAAGATATACTTTTTCTATACGGCATCTACTTTACAAAAATATCAAATTGATACTAAAATTAAGAAAATTTACATTTAATAATTACTTTATTCAATTTATTAAACCTTAAATCAAACAATAAGAATAAATAACACATTTATGACAATAGATAGGGTTAGCAAAATTTTGGAAAAAATAAGATAATATTAAACTTCTTATTTTTTTTAAAAAAATATTTTTTGTTATATTAGTTTATATATACTGCTAAAATAATAGTACTGTTATTTTTTATTTTTCAAATCAGTCAGCTATTAAATACTTAACCAAAATTGTTAAAAAAAGCTCGTATGCCCTGTTTTTTTAACTTAAAGGAAAATAAATATTAAATCAAACTTCAAAAAAATTTTTTTTTTTTGGGCAAGAGAAGGACAATACTAGT